>NC_089750.1:17862552-17875052 GCF_040412425.1 Macrobrachium rosenbergii
ACTTTGACAATGCTAATCTGCATTTAACACAGAAATAACCCCCTTATGATTTTTATTTTTCTTTCTAGAATTATACTGGTGCAACTTCTGTATGTAACTTTGACAATGCAAATCTAAACTTAAAAACAGAAATGACCCCCCTTTTTTATGTCTATGAAGAAAGATAGAGAGAAATTGCTTGCACCAAAAGTTTTGAAATATCATTCATTAATTTCAGTAATATACATTATGTGAAACTCAGCAAGGAGATATATTTCTTATTTCAATAAGGTACAATACGCTTGATTTACAAAAAACTGAGTATCGAATTTAACAGCAAAGTTACATCGTTACTATAGAATAAAGGAAAATTTTTTTTTTCAGCTATATGTTTCTTGTCACTTACGTTAAATTTATCTTACACAGATTAAAGACTTAAAACAACAGAATCATTCACACGAGTACATCAGTGACCCTAACCCTTGATGAATTTCATAAAAAACATAACATTTGAGAGGGAATCCCACTCTGGCATGGTAATCCTTCTTTTTATATACATTTTCTTCCAATGTTGAATTTAGACAAGAACAACTAAACGCTTCCCCGGACATGAAGTGAATGAGTCGAGTACCAAAGTTTGTGAGGTCATTTTCCTGTAAGAAGGCAAACGTGCATAAGATTAATGTTATTACAATTTCTCTGCGAGGATGAGTCTAACCGTTCCATATACCTAAAAGAGCGAAATGAATGGTTGTATATATTCGTTACTTTAAGTTATTATCTTTTATGGCTCGAACACAGCGTAATTCTTCATTTATGAAGTTTATGGCCTCGTATATCAATAAGTGTTCCTGCATTCTTGGCCGAAAGTCCCATCTTCGAAGGAAAAGCAACAAGGCAGTGAAATGATCGACTATTAACCCCGCCGTTCAAAATAATTCAACGTAGATAAGTTTATTTGAAATTTGAAAAGGATTTTTCAGTCGCATTACAAAAAAAAAAAAAAAAAAAAAAAAATTTACTGGTGACTTCGTCCAGGAGAGTTGCGAGATGTTTGTTTCCTCTTGGATGTTTGTCTTTAGGCGTCTCTTGAAATTCAAAATATTTCATTACTCTTCTAAAAGCAAGAAGAGGAACGAAGACATTAGCTCAAAAGTAGTGCGAATTTCAGAAAAGAATCTGAAAGTAATTATAAGTCATTTTTGATTATGGTGCGAAAATCATATCATCACTCCTGTGTCTCCCTGCCACGTTCCCCCATAAAGATATCACACAATGGCATAATGCTTTAAAAGATGACGCTCCGTAAAGAGGTGTCACAAGAAAAAAAAAAAAACCTTCCCTACTTCGTTCAATGTGAAACGAACATTAGGAAATTTCCATACCTACGTTTTCATAAGAAGTGAAGCATATCTAGAAACAGGAAAAGAAATATCGAACTATACGTGTTAATAAAGTACGCCAAATTAACAATTTTTCTGTCTACTCGCAGACGTATATTTCCGTTAATGGATCCAGACTCTGAGATATGAAAATGAGGTTGAAAATGAAAACTAGGGCATCATTCGTTAACCATCAAAACATTTATTTTTTTTACATGGAAGAGCGGAGGAAAATTCAAAGCCGGCTTCTTCCAAAGTAAAAAATCCGTTGAATGCGAAAAAAAAAAAAATCTACTCTGTTGAGAGGCCTTCCCTAGGCCTTCATAGAAATGGGCCTGGAAATGATGTAGTTTGCATAAGTGATCAAGTGATATTTGCATACTAAAGAAATTCGCAACCGTGGCAGACACTAAAAGTTCCTTGGAAATTCATTCATGAATATGAGTGAGAAATCCATTGACGTTCATCTAACCTCCCGCATTTAAAGAGTAACTTCTTCTGTCATAATGAATAACTATTGAATTATAGTAGCAAAATTAGTCAGAATCCTGAGTGATATATGAATTTCCTGTGTATTACTTCTTTGTTTTTATTTGCAAAATTACACAATGTAAAAACATTTTCCTGCTAGATCTATTTGTGGAAAGATATGATATTATTCAGTTTACATTTCAGAACACGGTAGAAAGTAAACAATTTGGATAATAAATGTTTGGGACATCAAAAGGACTTCACATCTATGCACTTGATCTAAGGCTTTGCACGAGTCGAGTAAGGGCAAGCATATCCAAAAGGCGTGAAGTATTCGAAGAGATGGTACTGTGCTAAAAATGACCAGTGGATTCTATATATATATATATATATATATATATATATATATATATATATATATATATATATATATATATATATATATATATATATATATATATATATATGTATATATGTGTGTGTGTGTGTGTGTGTGTGTGTGTGTGTTTGTGTGTGATAATGTACAGTTTATCAATTATTTTTTATTATTTTAAATAAATATAGTGATGCACCACAGATACATATAATTGATAAACTGTATTTTTCAAGATACAAAAATACAAAAAGTGATAAAAATACAGTTTATCAATATACATTATTGTGACTGTGGTTTTATTGTGAGCTTCACAATTGTAATTATAAATGTATTTTTTTATCCCTTTTTGTATTTTTGTATCTTGATAAAATTTGGCTTTTCTACTCAGTATATATATATATATATATATATATATATATATATATATATATATATATATATATATATATATATATATATATATATATATATATATATATATATATATGTGTGTGATATTGTGACATTTGTGCTTCGTGATTGTATATAAATGAGTGTGTGTGCGTGTATATATATGTGTGTGCGCGCGTGCTTTCTCGCGTATGTAATGGAAAGTCGTCCATTTGTTTGTCTATGTGCCTAAAATTTTCGATGAAGATTATTGTGCGATATGAGATGTATTCACAGAAAAAAATAAAATGCATATAGACTCGAGTAGAATATGATGAGTACTGTTTCATTTATTTTTTGCCACTTAAGCTTTGTTATCATATTATAACTTTGTCTGGGACCAATGAAATCTGATCACCACAAATTTAGATAGTTTACGGAGATAGTATTCATAAAAAAATGAAAGGTAGCCTAATGCTATTTACCTAGATCAAAATGCACTTTTTTTTTACCATAACTTTCATAAACCATATATTCATTATCTTTTGTAATCCAGGTATGATTCCCTCAAAAGATCACATCTAATATCAGACTGCAACAAGTTTTTGTTGATATCTTCAGACATCTTAAATAGTGTCATATGTTCAGTAATATATTATTACCATTCTTTTCCCATTCCCTTGCTGTAATCACTCTTTTCATTACAACTCATTTATAATATTTGCGAAATCCCTCCTACCTCCTAAATAAAATTATTAAACGTTTGTCTCGCTTTTATAAATGCCGTAGAGTACAATTCAGAATAATATTTTTTTTTATTTGAATTCAAGTTTAAATTCCTTCAACAATTACGATTTCATTTTGCAATTTTCCTCCTAAAGGAAAAATATTCGGAAAAAGTCGAAGGAAACAATTTAAATTTTATATAAAGTTAAGCAATAATGACTTGATAATCATCAAAATAATTCATTTACATTTAGAAAAAAGACCATCTATGCATCGAGAAAAGCTATCAATAGCTCATCACTTTTCATATAATCTTATCACATATTTAAGTGATTAAAGTCTGTATTTGAGTTTGCAAGAGGCCTAAAAGTCTCGGAAGCTCTTCCCGAGATGTAACCGAGTACAGGGACATTTCCCCGAAAAAAGCGGGACGCCATATCTTAAAAACTAACCACAGAATTTATTTGAAAATAATTTCTTTATGCTTCCCACACCCAAAAGCTTTTCCCCTAATGTAACCGAGTACCAACACTTTTCCCTGAAAAAAGCGAGACGCCATATCTTAAAAACTAACCACAGAATTTATTTGAAAAGAATTTCGTTATGCTTCCCTAACCTAATCTAGGGGCATGGCAAAACAACCGGGGCTGGTGCAATACTAACATACATATGATTTTGCGTCCCGGAACACGGTCACGAAATGTACCATCAATACTCTCCCTCTAGGTTTGAATTTTGAGTACACGTGGAGGCGAACGCTTTTAGTGTATGGAACTTCCTGTAGGGTTTTGAATTCCTCTTGGGATTTGAGTCTGTTCCTTTCCGTGCAATGTTGTGGTCTGTCGTCAAAATTCGTTTATTCCTCTCGGGGCTTGTGTCTGCCTATTTCCGCGTAATATCGTGGTCTGTTGTCTAAATTCTTTTTCTTTTTTCTACTGAGAATGTACGTACAATTGCATCTATAACTATCTTACTTAAACAGAGGTACCTGGAAATTAAAAATTTTTTTCTTCGAAGAAATACCTTTTGTTTACTACTTTATTATTAACATACGATGATAATTCTGTACAAATATTTAAATACCATTTCCTTCTGTAAAATAATATTATAAGAATAAAATTTTAAAAATCACATTCAAAATAGTCAAACGAAAAGACGCCAACCAAAGACAAGAAAAGACACCGATAAAATCCGAGTTGACAGAAGGTTGGTGCAAGTCCTCATAAGTTCCTCGTTGGACTAGTCGGTAGAGTTCTCGGCTAGCACTCTGCTAGGCCCGAGTTCGAGTCTCCGGCTGGCCAATGAAGAATTAGAGGAATTTATTTCTGGTGATAGAAATTCATTTCTCGGTATAATGTGGTTCGGATTCCACCATAAGCTGTAAGTCCCGTTGCTAGCCCTCTAACGCCGAGTCTCTATTTACAAAAGTGTCTGTCGTATGCCGGCGGCGTTTGGGAGTTAGCGCCGAAGCGGAAAAAAGTTTTTTTTTTTAAATCACAGAACGCTTAGTTTTTAATATTAAGAGTTCATTTTTGGCTCCTTTTTTTGTCATTGCCTGGAGTTTAGTATTCAACCACCAGAAATGAAAAAAATATCATTATCATATATGAATATTGAAATATATGACAGCACAAAAAAAATATCATATATAATTGTATACAAATCGCGCTGTGAGCAAAACGGTTAAAGCTAACGAGTTATTTTTTTTTCTTTATATTGTACACTAAATTGCAATGATTTTGGTATATAACAAATTGTAAAACGATCAAAGCAACACAGAGAAAATATTATCACAAAATGATGCATGAATTCGTAACACGCGGACGTAAAAAAATGTTTTTTTTTCAAAAATTCACCATAAATCGAAATATTGTGCTAGAGACTTCCCGTTTGTTGCAAAATGAAGGCAATTGATTAAATATTACTAGAATATAAATGTTTTAGCTTACAATTGCAGTTTTAGACCATTTCAGTCGAGTTAAAGTTGACCGAAAGTAGAATTTTTTCTATTTATCGTGATTTACATGAGAATATTTCAAAACTGGTAAAAGCTACAACCATGAGTTATTTTTGTTGTATTCTACATGAAACTGTGCACATTTCCATATATAAAACTTTATGTAACGACTAAAATAAAACGGTGCAAACATTACGACAAAGTGACGAAAGAATTTCTGAGACGTTCGGCCGAGTTACCGTGCAGATGTAAGGAAAAAGTTTTTTTTCAAAAATTCACAATAAATCGAAATATTGTGCTAGAGACTTCCAGTTGTTGCTAAACGAAGGTATATGATTGATTATTACTAGAATGTAAGAGTTTTAGCTTACAATTGCGTTTTTCGATCATTTCGGTCGAGTTAAAGTTGACCGAAGGTTGAAATTTTGGCACTTGTCATGATTTATATGAAAATATTTCAAAATTGATAAAAGACACAACCAGGAGTTATTTTCTTTGTATTATACATGAAATTGCGCACATTTTCATATATAAAACTTTATGTAACGACTAATATAAACCGGTGCAAACATTACGACAAAGTGACGAGAGAATTTCTGAGATGTTCGGCAGAGTTACAGCGCGCGGACGTGAGGGAAAAGTTTTTTCAAAAATTCATCATAAATCGAAATATTGTTCTAGAGACTTCCAATTTGTTGAAAAATGAAGGTACATGACTGAATATTACTAGAATGTAAGATTTTTAGCTTAAAATTGCGTTTTTCGACCATTTCGGTCAAGTTAAAGTTGATCGAAGGTTGAAATTTTGGCACTTATCGTGATATATATGGAAATATTTCAAAACCGATAGAAGCTACAACCATAATTTATTTTCGGTTGTACTCTACATGAAATATCGCACATTTCCATATATAAAACCTTATGTAACGACTAATATAAACCGGTGCAAACAGTACGACAAAATGACCAAAGAATTTCTGAAATTTTCGGCCGAGTTACTGCGCGGACGTAAGAAAAAGGTTTTTTTTTTTTAAATTCACCATAAATCGAAATATTGTGCTAGAGACTTCCAATTTGTTGCAAAATGAAGGTAAATGATTGAATATTACTAGAATGTAAGAGTTTTAGCTTAAAATTGCGTATTTCGACCATTTCAGTCGAGTCAAATTTGACCGAAGGTTGAAATTTTTTGTAGTCGACGTACGGTATGTCCACTCGGCACCCAACAGACAATTTTAGTCGACGTACGATACGTCCAGTTGGCGTTTAAGGGCTAGGTAACCAGTTGGTTCTTAGCCACTTAAAAAAAGTCTAATCCTTCAGGCCAGCCCTAGGAGAGCTGTCAATCAGCTCAGTGGTCTGGTTAAACTAAGGTATACTTAACTTTTAACCCAAGAGGAAGCGCAAACAGGTCACTGCAGACTGATATTCCAAGCTGTCTTTGGGAAGAGCCAGAAGCAATGATGGGCGGCTCCAGCGATAGATGAGCGAATTATGCAAACCACCCACGCTTCAAACCTTAGAATGGGATTCCTTTTGATCAAGTTATTTAAGCAACGAAAGCTAATATTTGTCAAAGAGAAGTTTTCCATTAAATTGCGATCGGCCTTTCTCTTTCCTTTTAGCCTTTTTTTTATTTTATCTATTCTGCGGTGCTCGGAACTGTTTTCGCCGTTTATTTTTACTCGTCACTCGTACTTGGAGGATTTTAATGAGTGTTTTCGAGCTTCTTGTGGGATATCTCCGCTCTGATGGTTATGAAAATACTAGTACAAATGAAACTGGTTCCTCGTTGCAAGAAGTATGTTATTAGAAACCTCGAATCGCTCAGTGTATCTGAACGGATTTAGTTTTTAATATTATTTTTGTGGTCATTTATATGTTTGTTTATCCACTGTATCATTGTATTTAAGGAAATCTAAAACACCTACTATACAGTTGATTTGCTTCCATATTTATATACCCACGGTTTACCGTCATAGGACTTCTAGCTATTGACCTGTCGGTGCTACTTTGGCTTGTTATCTGCGCATCACCGACTCCGAGGTGCAAGTACTAAACATGGCGGAAGCTCCTGAGGACCCCGTGTTTAGTACTAGCCGCTCGGGGATCAAATTATTATATACACCCATTTCTGTATTGTGTGGTCGGCAAATTTTATTAATAAACGATATCTTCGTGCGGCCGTCTGCTTTATATTTACCATACGGTGTTTAGCACTAGCACCTCGAAGTAAGTGACCCCTAGATAACAAGACAAAGTATTATTATTATTATTAAAGTAGTTTATTATTAGGTCCAGTCCTGAGTCCAAGCGCTAGGACCCAATAGATCATTCGGTACAATGATGAATGAATTAAAATGAAATTAAAAATTGCATATAAGCACATTCTCTCATACTGAAAAACACATACAATAAACACATTTACTCAGACTTCCTTACATGCATACTAAAAAGGTATATTAAAATTCAAAATATAAATTAAGCAACATTTTAAAATTTTGCTCTTTTTTTAATTCAACAAATGTTAAAAGGGTTTTCGTGCTTTTATTATTTACTTATTTTTATATTTTATTAATTAAATTACAGTTCCTCAAGAACATCAAAATTGGAACGACTGAAAATGTAAAAGATTCTGACAAAGTTTCAGCACCGACCTGTCTCCCAACTGTTCGACTGTCTGCAAATATATGTCTGTCCTGCCTTCGATGTGTCCGTTTGTTCGTCTGCTATGGTTTAAGTTGTGACCTTTGTAAGAGAAAATTTCTTATTCGGCATGAATATTCCAGAAATGAATTGTGTTTAGGACTAGGCTGAGGCCATGATTAAAAGACGAAGGTCAAATATGAATTTTACAATGATAGAGATAATATTTTTCAAAAGCTTATTTTCTTTTTCAGTAGCTAATTTACTTAAGCTTTCTCATTTTAATTGATAGACTCTTCAGAAAGATATAACTGAATAAAATCTACACATGCCAGTTACATCACCCGTGGTAAATGCATTACTCTTTCTTTATTTGTGTCATTACTTATTGTGTGACAGGGATATAATGACCAATAAAAACATAATTCTTTCACGGACTGGGCACCTTTATAGCTGTGTAATCTTCTCAGCATATTGTGCATTTACACTTTTCACACGTCAGATTGATTCCTGGGTAAAATGTTGAAATGTTACATATATATATATATATATATATATATATATATATATATATATATATATATATATATATATATATATATATATATATATATATATATATATATATATATATATATATATATATATATATATATATATATATATATATATATATATATATATATATATATATATATATATATATATATATATATATATATATATATATATATATATATATATATATATATATATATATATATATATATATATATATATATAAATGATCACACTGGGACATGTGATGCTTACGTGCAAAAGTACCATGAGATACAAATAACAGTTTACATTTATCCTGAAGGTATTTCGCATATGTGTGTATTTATATATGTATGTGCGTGTGTATTCATCCACAGAAAAGACAAAAATAGAAAGTTTACCAAACTGTACACTTTCTATTTGCATCATGTGGTGCTTTGGCTGTCAGTTTTAAAAACGAGAAAAAATTTGGAGATTTTTGGTGAATTTGCCCCCATATAGCTTCAAAGTAATCTCCAGTTTGAACCATAATACACTAGAACTATGTTACATACGTGACGGTTAATCTTAATAACTTCGATACTTAATTAGGGAAAGGAATTTAATATAAGTTGTTGAATGTCATGGCTCCGTTTTACGTAAGCTAAAAGGAGATATTGCACATCATTTCAGGTTTAGTTTTCCATAGACGTCAAATGTAGTCCTTTATGCTATAATTGTTTTTATCACCAATTTTATTACTGACTTTTGCTAAAAGGTATTACATTCCTGAAACATCTATAACATTTAGTTTTAAGGCGTTAACAAGATTCGATCGTTGTATAAAAGGGTCTTTCTTGTTTTGTGCTTAAGTTTGTGATATGCCAAGTCTTACATGCCAAGTATACTTTTGCCCGCTGGATATAGCTATAGCTTTGTCTCATGTTTTAGATCCGGTGAAATTCGCATTTCACTGGTTGAGTGATTTCTTTAAAACTAATGATTAGTTCTCCGATTCTGAATTGCGGGAAAAACTTGAGGGCATGCATAGGTGGGATTTTAAACGTCAACTTGATTTTGCAATGACAGAGCGCTGGATGAAAATATAGTGGAAGACTGTAGCATAAAGCTACTGAACAACTGAGTAAACATGATTACCTATACTAAAAGTAGATAAGATTTACCACTTAAAATATGATTTTAGATCATTAATTATGTTTTTAATACCCTGTAAATATGTTATTTTTCATTTTTTTCAATTTTGGCGGAAATTTGAATCTTCAGTTGTAACAGTTCCCTGCAATTTAGATTTCTCTCCAATTAGATCCCAAATGCACTTCCAAATCTTTAGAGCGAATGATTAACCACCTCTCCTCAATTAATGGATTATTTCTATTTATTTATTATTTTTTTGCCATTGCAGAAGACGCAAACATACAGACAGAGAGAAACTGAGAGTACGATTTTAAAAAAATAGAAAAGCTTTAGTATTGCAGTTACTTTCTCTTTGATAATTTCCTATTTCCGAAAAAAACATGTTCATTTGGGATGGGCAACCTATTTTCGTGGACAATTTTCTTGTAATGTTTTTAATGATCTTTTCCCTTGCATAAGAGACGTTGAACTGAATTTTTAACAAAATCAGAAAACTTTTAGCGTTGCGGTTTTTTCCCTTTTGATAATTTCCTACTTCCGAAAAAAACATGTTAATTTGGAGATGTGCAACCTATTTTCGTGGACAATTTTCTTGTATTAATTTTAATGATCTCCTTTGCATAAGAGACTTTGAAGTGAATTTTTTAACTCTTGCAACTAACATTCATCACTCTAATTGTCAGATTACTCATTTCCTTTTCGTCTATAACCTAAAAGCTGACATTATCATGCTGGAAATTCCTTTGCTTTTTACACTAATAGTATTAGATTCACTGAATGCTACCAATTAATCAGAAAATGCAACAAGTCCATCCAATTAATTTCTGAAAGAGTGTCTCATTAAAAGGTCTTTTTCGGAGATTACTTTCATCACATAAGCTCTCAATGTTTTTGCTAAAATTTATTTTTCCAGACATTATAACGGCAAATATTTGTTTTTATCACTGCTAAATTACCAGTCATTTTTAATCTTTTATTTTTGGACACATATTTCAAATTTTGTTTGCTAAAGTCTGTATATTACCAATATTCATGTAAAATATTCTATATATATATATATATATATATATATATATATATATATATATATATATATATATATATATATATATATATATATATATATATATATATATATATGTGTGTGTGTGTGTGTGTGTGTGTATGTATATATATATATATATATATATATATATATATATATATATATATATATATATATATATATATATATATATATATATATGTGTGTGTGTGTGTGTGTGTGTGTATATATATATATATATATATATATATATATATATATATATATATATATATATATATATATATATATATATATATATACATACATACAGTATATAATGTGCATATTATAGCAAGGATATTTATAACATGAATATTGGTAAAATACGGACTTTTGTGGGAAAAATTTGAAATGTTTTCTTGAGGAAAATAATGCGTGATGTTCTGAGGCCACGATATTCAGCAATAATGGGTCTATTTATGAGGCATTCAGATCATACGTTTATTGAGGACGATTATTCGCTACATTGAAATATAAACGAGGTGAACTTTCGCAAATGGATTGTTGCATGGAGTAAGTTTATCCATCTTCCAGTACTTACCAGAGACTCATCTTAATCATTATCACACTTAAAAAGGTTGAGTTAGTAAATTTTGAGACTATAACTAAATGAACATAATGGATTGTATTAATTGTTTTCAGTGTATTTACGTGTTGTATGTTTCTATGGTCTGATATTTTTCCTTTTTTCAGTCAAAGATAATCAATTATTGGAGAAGATAATGAAGGCCAAAATACCTGTTAGATTTATTACTGTTTTGTGAGGTCATTTAACGAACCGATATATAACTGATATTACAAATGCTTTCCCTTTCAATAAACTATAGTGTTTTTCCCAGTTGTCATAAGCTATTCAATTATCATTTATTGAAAAGGTGCTCACAATGAAGAAACTTGTTCACATCTAAAAAAATATATCAACTTACGGATCCAAATACCCTAACACAAAATCGTATGAAAGTTGAAATAAGTACTCCAGGTATTATAAAATGGTGCTAGGAACGAAAGGCTTCAAAAACTGAGGTAAAAAAAACACTGAACCGATGCAATTGGGAGCCGGTCTCATTTGTACGAAAGCTCGATTTAGTTTTCAGGCCAAGAGGGCTGTGTAATTGGAAGATCAGAGCAAAAAACAATGCGCCTTTTCTGACACATCACCAATCTTTTCATTTTCAAAGCACCCGAAAATAAAATCAGTTCCATTTGTGAAAAAAAAAGCTTGTAAAATCATAGAGCAACGACGAACAGAAAAACATAGATGAAAAACGAAAGACAGATCGTACCTGGGAGGAAAAAGTCTCCTCTGCAAATATTGCCCTTTGGTTGCTTAATTAAGTAACGCAAACGAATTTCCATTCGAGAGCTGGATCCACGGTTGGTTTGCTTGATTCGTATATTAACGCACGGCACTTTCGCCAAAGCCGCTATGACTGCTGGCTCTTCAAAAGAACGCAGAAGGCCGATTTGCAAATCCTGAAATGTTAAATGCTCCATTAACTAGTTTTCATTTCTCTTGAAAGAGTAACTAAAGGGTTGAATTTCTTCTTCGTCTTTTCTCGCCTTCAGTTTTGCATCTTTTCATGAAGGATTATTGGGGATGAGCTTGAGTGTATCCACGAATTGTTGCCTATTACACTGTTTTAATAAATGAAATATTGGTTTTGTGTTAGGGTAGGGAATCAATCTGGTTGCAGACAATGATCATATTGAAAAAAAAAAAAAGAACAAAGTAAACAAAAGCGATGTTCTTTAAAATAAACAAATTTCAACATAACTTTGAGTTCATATTTGTAATGCTCTCTGTCTGTTAAATATTTCTATCTGCAGTCGTAT
>NC_089750.1:17877552-17912552 GCF_040412425.1 Macrobrachium rosenbergii
TGAAGCCGTCTTCAGCTCCATAAAATTTTGTTCTTTAGTATTGTGCAAGAAATCCAAAGGCTACAGAGCCTGGAGATTGTATTGAAGAAGCCCTCGGAAGCCCCAGAAACCTTCGGAATTTCCAGAAGCTTTCGGAATTCCCAGAAGCCCTCAGAATTCCCAGAAGCCTCCGGGATCCCCAATGTGCATTCAAACACACAAACAAGACAGACCTTTAGTATTATACTAGACTTATAATCGAAACGATATTTCAAACACCCTTATTGGTTTGTACAGTACATTAAAATAACTTACGTACAAAGGACTCACGAAAGCGTATCCCTACAGTGTGAATTAACCCCAAGTTGTTTTCGGAAGACGAGCATCAACGATTACTATACCTTCAATAAATTCATTTTGTCTAGATATCAAAACAAAATTAATTCCTTGATTTGTCCTATGTTAAGTAGAGTACATGATGTGAAATAACATTATACATGCCTTTTGTAAATAGCTACTCATAAAAAGTTGAATGTTACAAAATGGGAAAAAATATTAATTTTTCCAAATTAACTCACACAGCCTACCGATAAGTAGTGAGCACTATAGTATATTCACCGCAGTTGCAAAATAACTTGGATGCAGCGTCCAATATCCTGTGTTGCTGGGAAAATATATTTTAATGAAATTACAAATAAATTCTCGCAATAATGTTCTTCAAAATAATAACGTCGAGACGAAAGAAGATACTTTTCATCTTAGGTTACATAAAAAAAAATCAATATCGAAATCTCAATGGATTAATTTTTTTTTTTTTCCGCGCGGTAACACATAAAGATGGCATTTAAACTCCCAACACTCAAGAGCCCCGTTACAGTGAACTCCAGGCGCGATTTAAATGCTCTGATGGGGTTCAGAGGATCCAGGTGTCCGCTGACTCACGCAAATGAATGGTATGGAGGGGATGATATAAACCATTCGTTCGCCTGTAGAATTTAAAGGTATTCATTCAAACTGAACTATTTGATTCAACGGAATTTAAATGGCTCTCCCCTTTTTAAAGCTAGAGGCGGTGTTGCCATTTGGTATTAAGAGATGATATTTTGCTAAAATGCACTTTTAAGTATTTTTAAAATATTTTAATAAAATTTTATAGTTTAAAATAGTGTTTAAGCTTATGCTGGAGTTAATATTGTTTAAAATATACTATGAAAAGGTAATATATATATATATATATATATATATATATATATATAATATATATATATATATATATATATATATATATAAGATATTTGTGTGTTTAATGTGTCTCCTGACGTGAATTAGTTACATCATACGAAATGTATATATATATATATATATATATATATATATATATATATATATATATATATATATATATATATATATATTTATATTTATATGCTTGTTTAAAAATATCGCAATCACTGATCTCCATGTTATGAGACGTATTTGAACCTCATCCCTTTTTGGGGAAAAATACTTTTATGATAATGAAAATATATAATTAACCCAAAATCACGTAGTGAATATGTCCATTTTATTAGCGTGGTTTACTGCTAAATAAAATCACTGATCGTTTAAATCGTATTAAGTGCTTTTTCTACCAAAAATTAATCTTTATCTATCTATCTATCTATCTATCTATCTATCTAATATAGTGTTCAAAAATTACGTAAAGGGTGGGAGGGGGATATGGTGAAGTGTTATGAGTATGGCAGGGGAGGGGGTTGCAGCCATAAGTTACATAGCATTTTCAGATTTTTCTTTCGTCTGTTTTGAAAAGATGTAAATGTAGAAGGACAAAAGAGAGATAGTAAAGTTCTGCAATAGACTTTCATTATATTTCAGTAATACTGAGAATATATAATATATATATATATATATATATATATATAGAGCCTTCCATCAGAGAGAGAGAGATAAGAGATCATCAACACACAATCACGTGTGGAACAGAAATAAATTTCTGACTCACGTCTAGGATCGAACCCAGGTCTCTCAGGTGGAAAGCAAGGGCGTTATCCACTGGGCCATACAAGTCTGGAAAAAGAAGTTGGAACCTGAGAGCAACTGCACCCAAGGAATTACCTGGGCAAGCTAACTGCTTGCATACCAGCGAGTTTTCCCCAACTTCCCGACTCAGCAATGACCCAATAGACAACATTTCATTTGAATTATCCCTTCTAAGTGAATAAGATAGAAATCATCAACACACAATCACGTGTGGAACAGAAATAAATTTCTGACTCACGTGGGGATTGAACCCAGGTCTCTCAGGTGGAATTTTAAGGGCGTTATCCACTGGGCCATACAAGTCTAAAAGAAGTTGGAACCTGAGAGCAACTGCTTTGTCAAGGAATTACCTGGGCAAGCTAACTGAGTCGGGAAGTTGGGGAAAACTTGGTATGCAAGCAGTTAGCTTGCCCAGGTAATTCATTTTGCAGTTGCTCAGGTTCCAACATTTTAGACTTGTATGGCCCAGCAGATAACGCCCTTAGCTTTCCACCTGAGAGAGGGTTGATCCATGACGTGAGTCAGAAATTTATATATATATATATATATATATTTATATATATATATATATATATTCTGTTAATATAAGAATATATATATATATTTATATATATTACCTTTTTTTTTTTTTTTTTTTTTTTTTTTTCATAATTATATGTTTAAAAATATCACAATCTCAACCCTTGTGTACTTCAACATTTTCTACTATATGTATTACATGACGTAGAATAATATCACAAACTCATCCCTTTTCTGAGCTCCGACATTCTCTACTTTATTCATAAATATGACTTAGAAAAATATTACTAGCTAAATTAATGCTCCTCTAAACATGGCATAAGAGAACATTTTCACTTCAAATTTATCTGTGATTCTTTCATATCATAACATAAAAGTGTTAAGAAAAACCTAAAGGTAATAATTTCTAGGTATTAGGCTAGACTTTAATATAGTGTTGCATTAAAAAAGGGAATGTACTAATTTACGGGGAGGCGATACTAGCTGATGTTACGTAATATTCTAGGGGGTGTCTGGACATGTGTTATGAGGAGTGACAAGGGGGAGAGGAGTAAAAAATTATCCCCCCAAAAAGTGTTACGTAATTGTTGAACGGCCCCTAAATAAATATGCATATAGTTGCAAATCCTTCCACACCTTCCATCAACAAGAAAATAAGAGGTATACGAATCATATCCTGAGAGAATTTCGTTACGGGAATCATTCTAGTGGCAATTTCTCTAAGAGGTGTGACCCAGATGGATAAATTGGAATAATGGAAGGAAACGCGGATATCACTGCGAAGTTCCCTGCATCAAAGCTTCTTATAAAAAGGAAAATTGTCACAATGTCGTTATTTTTTATTTGATTTTATTTTACTAGATTTTTCTTTTCTTCTCTTATACTTGTCAAATCTAGTTATGGTGTAGTGAGATTGACTTCAGCATAGTGGAATTTTAATTAAATCAGTCTAGGAAAGGTAAAGTGATTACCAACGTGTATTTCCTTTGTCAAGAAGCCCTTGGTATTCACTTGGTTTTTATAAAGCTTGAAATGCTGGCAAAGGTCATTCATTTTACTTTTGCCACGACATTTTGTAATGACAAAGCAGATACGTGCAGTTTCACTTGATTTGAAGGGTTATTCATATGTGATTGTATAGGGTAGTGGAATTGGACATTTATAATAATCTATCTATATTCTATTAATATAAGAATATGAACTATGTTTACAAATTACCTTTCAATTTGTCATCCCTCACCCAATCCCTCCCCCTCCCCTTCTCTCAAGTTCCTCGCTGGATGAGCGGGTTCCGTTCTCAGCTACCACTTTGTTGGTCGCTAGTTCTAATCCCCGACCGGCCAGTGAAGAACAAGAGAATTTGTTTCTGGTGATAGAAATTCATTTCTCGCTAAAATGTGGTTCGGATTGAAACAATAAATTGTAGGTCCCGTTGCTAGGTAACCAATTGGTTCTTAGAAACGTAAAATAAATCTAATCCTTCGGGCCAGCCCTAGGAGAGCTGTTAATCAGCTCAGTGGTCTGGTTAAACCTAAGATATACTCACTCCCCTTCTCTCATTCACTAAGCACATTCTAACACATGTTTATGTAAGTATGAGAAACGTACCAACAATATCACAAAAGAAATAAATGCACGAAAAACTTCATTACCTACCTGGACTCGCAGCAGGTGTTAAAAAGCATTTCAGGGGTAATTTCTAGAAAGAGCGAATTTTCTAAGGGAAAGAAATAGAAAACGAAATCGGAAAGCCCTGGCAGGATTACGGAGTTTATAAATTGCATTCCTGAAAATGCACTTCACCAAAGGGAGTTTAGTCTTGAATGTCCTCATCAGCTGGAAATGCGACGTAAATTCTATTTCATTTCATAAGGCCAATGAAACTTTTGCAAACTCTTCTCGTATCTTCCGAAAGGGTTTGAATTTTGCGATAATGCAAATTACCGTTGAAGATGTTTAAGTTTAGCAATTTATTTAATCATTACGAAACAATGTAAGCATTAACTTTCAGCTTCATTCAGTTGTAGTCTCAAGTTTTCGTTTATTTACATTGTAGGAGTATAATGTGCACATGAAAATGTATTAACATAGGTTGCCGACTATATAATATATATATATATATATATATATATATATATATATATATATATATATATATATATACCCTCCACAGCCTCCATATTGTATCTCTATAAATGCTATTATACGCCTTTCCTAGGTCCATGTGTACCACAAATGGCTTTTTTTCCCATTCCACATAATCTATTACATAGTTATCTGATAGATAACGTTCAGTTCACCTAGCATCTGTATAGCCTTAACAAAGTCTTCGTCCCTTGCCAGTGTTCCGTTCTGCTCTCTCAAAGAAAATCCTACAATAAGAGTTTCCCTGGTGTACAATTAATGCCATGTCCTGTAATTCTCTCTCTCTCCCTCTCTCTCTCTCTCTCTCTCTCTCTCTCTCTCTCTCTCTCTCTCTCTCTGCATAAAGGCAGGCTTGGCAAGTTTCACCAAAATAGGAATTTGCTCAGTCTAATTCAGAACTTAATGTAGAGCCAAGAGTTCATCAAGATATTAAGTCATTTGATTTAAAAAATATGGTTCTTGAAAGCTAAGAAAGAAAATTATAAAAAAATGTGAATGTAAGTTGTCTATTTACTCTGAGAAACTGTAAAGAAGCTCTTAAATAAGCGTAAAGCATAAAAATTAATAAATAAGAATAAGCTGCAAACCTATGATTAATTTGCAGTTAATGGGACAAATAACGAAAGGATTAAATCTTATGAAAATATACAAAGGAGAAAAAAAATGGCTGAAAACTCTCCCGGGATAGGGACGAAAACTTAAACACAATGACAGTTACGTCGAGGAAAAAATAGGAGAGGGAATGGCAATTGCACGCGGTGTTTGCCAATATATTTCAAGCGGCGTATCGTTTCTCTTGAAAAGGTCAGTCATGAAGGAACGGTTGATTTTACGTCAAAAAGTTAATGTTTCAGCTGTCAGCAGGCGATGTCCTCACTCTATCTTTCACAAACTTTACAGTTTCCGGCTGTTTGTTCAAATCTTTTTGAAATGTGCGGCGCGTGCTCCCGAAACACCCAAATAGGCATTCGAGGCCTGGCCTATTACACGTCTGATGATAACGGCAATAATAATATCAGTAACTCCTATGGAATAACTGGTAATCGTTTCAGGCGCTGGACGTCCGATTTCCCCGCCGCGCCGCCGGGGTATTGAGTTTACTTGCTCGGTTGCCATTCTTTCAAAACCTTTATGTGTATACTGATATCATATCCAGAGTGTGCTTTCGTGTGTATATTGTGTACACGTCTTCAGAAGAATCACAGTTATGTATAAGGAATGAATAAAATTGTGTAACGAAAGGAACGTTATGCTGTAAAAAATAGTCATACCTCCGAAGATGTGAATACAGCCAATTACGGAATAGCTGGTGAATCATTCTTCGATTTCATCCTTATATCAAAAATATTAGTATCCCTATCTTGGTAGTTTGCCGAACTAGACAGCAGTCCGAGTTCCACTATTTAAGTATTTTTATGTTTGTGTAAACATATATATATATATATATATATTATATATATATATATATATATATATATATATATATATATATGTGTGTGTGTGTGTGTGTGTGTAACTTGTGTGTATATGTAACTATATTATATATATATATATATATATATATATATATATATATATATATATATATATATATATATATATATATATATATATATATATATATATATATATATATATATATATATATATATATATATATATATATATATATATATATATATATATATATATATATATATATATATATATATATATATATATATATATATATATATATATATATATATATATATATATATATATATATATATATATATATATATATATATATATATATATATATATATATATGGTGGCGCAGTGGTATGATTCTCGGTTACCAGTCGAGAGGTCAGAGTTCAAATCCCACTGCTCACTGATGGCTCGGATTGCGCCACTGCAAAAATCCGGCAGCCCGTTAAACAGTGGGCCTAGCGACACACTGGCCACGTATCATAGACATTGGGGGCTGTCGGCCTAAGAAACAGGTCTGGCCTGCCCTATGAGCCTAAAAAGGGCTAAGGAGGACTTTAACTTTCACCTTTAATATATATATATATATATATATATATATATATATATATATATATATATATATATATATATATATATATATATATATATACATATATATATATATATATATATATATATATATATATATATATATATATATATATATATATATTAAAGTGTCGCTCTAAAATACGCATTTGGTTCATTATTTCCATTCTGGCTCACTGATAACAAGTAATTGGCATAATATTAATCATTACGGATTATTATTCAAAACAACATTACAGTGAAAATGTTAAGATATGAAAAAAATCATTGTGTAATACTCTTGTTAAATTTAAGTCTAAGTAATTATAAGGATTTACTATTTTAACAACTTCCTTAAAAAAATCTGTCACTTGCCTCTATCAATAACATGTGTGCATCAAACAGGATCAATTCTAAAAAAGTGAAGCATGAAGTTTCATAAACTTTTTGCAAAACGGATAAGAAACGACGTCAAACAAGCAAAAAAATGCGCCGAAGAAACTTCGGAGCAAACGAGTTTTCTGTACAGCGTACAACCACGGCCCATAAAATTTTCAGCCGCAGCCCGGTGGTGGCCTGTGCTATTGGCAGACGCACGGTCATGGCTAACTTTAACCTTAAGTAAAATATAAACTACTGAAGTTAGAGGGCTGCAAGCTGGTATGTTTGATGATTGGAGGTGGATAGTCAACATACTAATTTGCAGCCCTCTAGGCTCAGTAGTTTTTAAGATCTGAGGGCGGGCAGAAAAAGTGCGGACGGACAGACAAATAGCCATCTCAATAGTTTTCTTTTACAAAAAACTAGAACCAGAAAAATAGAAAGGAAAATTGCAAAACTTTACCTTTTTGAAAAGTACGCGGAGATACATCACAACTTCAGCTTCAGTTTCTAATTCTTTGGTCGCAAGTTTTCGCTACAATAAATCTCGTGCCTTTGAAACCTTATGCTCTAATTAGGTTAGTGGTGATGTAATTAATCTTCATTAAGCAAATTAGTGATGAAAGAGCGAACTCGTTTGTTACATAAATATGGAAAGTAATTACTGCATAGTCCAAAAAATATACATGCAACATAATGAAGTATTGAACCACATTTTCTCTCTCTCTCTCTCTCTCTCTCTCTCTCTCTCTCTCTCTCGCTTCGTCTTCTTCTTTTTCTTCTATTTTTACTTCATTTTAGGAGAGATGCTATACTTCTCTGAATGAAAAGTAATGAGACCATAGTTAAGTTTGTTTCTTGAAGAAGATTCGTGCAAAAATTGGAAATTTAGACGTAATCCCCGATGATTTGTTCTTTTCTTTAGTTGGTTTTCCGAAATTCTTAAAAGATGTGGTTAATTTTACGCTCTACAATCTACTGTATATCCTATATATATATATATATATATATATATATATATATATATATATATATATATATATATATATATATATATATATATATATATATATATATATATATATATATATATATATATATATATATATATTATATATATATATATATATATATATATATTATATATATATATATATATATATATATATATATATATTTATATTTATATATATACATACATATATTTATAAATATATATATATTATATATTATATATATAAACATATATATATATAAATAAATAAATAAATATATATATATATATATATATATATATATATATATATATATATATATATATATATATATATATATATATTCGGCGGCACAAATGATCTAGGATCAAAATGCTGTTACACAGGACAAATTAGATATATTTGCATAAACGTTATTTGTAACCTGCAACTTCATAATCTTCTAAGACTATTTATTTATCGATTGCTACTGTCTCTTTTGCAACGAGATTTTATATTTCTCGTATATCAGACAAAACAAAGCTAAATAAGCCGCGCATCTATTAAGACCGTTAAGTGTTATCGGACATTTTTCCTTGATTATTTTTTTTTTTTTTGGTATGAAAGTTAACTAATTTCATCCACACATAAAGCTATGGACATTTAGGTATCTTACAGAGTGTTTTAGTTAGAATCCTCGACTAACCTTCTTGTTAATTGTATTTTATTCAATTTACTTGTTCACCCGCGCCATTATCTTTGATATCCTGATTTCTTAAGGCCATATAATCAATATTCTTATCATTTATGCTGTTCCTTAGTCTTTGTTCCATGGCCTTACTCTGTGTCGTGTTTTGGTACCCGTCTCTCAAGAGACAATAATTTTTTAGGTATTTATTTACTTTTTATTTATTATTATTTATTTACTTATAACAAATAAGAGACTCATTATCTGATTTATTAATATACCTAGTCATTTATTTTTGTTGTTTATTAAATAAATATGAATTTTTTTATGAAATTATCAAAGGGTGTATACGATAATAATATACTATATGGTCATGTATTAAGACAAAATGTTGTTTTGTAATTAACTTACGGTAAACAATACAAAGCAAATTGCAATGAAAATAAAGTTTATAAGACTGTCCTTTTTACTATCGAAAATAACAGTAATATAAAACTATTTTGCCGAATTATTGTGCAAAGGTACCTTTCGGTAGCGATACTTCAAAGAAATAAGCATCTCCCTTGATTAATCCATTACAAGACTGTTTTTTATTGCAATTATAAGTATATTTAATTTTCAAATAATCCTTAAAAATATTACGAGCTGACAGTCCTACTTCCGGCTGCCCCCTCTCTCTCTCTCTCTCTCTCTCTCTCTCTCTCTCTCTCTCTCTCTCTTGGGTTCAATGGCACAGACAGATAAATTGCCATCTTCAAAGGCGGCTCCTATTTGTTTTCATCTCGTGAGAGCGTTCTCAATGGGAACCAGAAATGCCGAGCAAACAAGAGCTAATTATCTTGCTTACAACAATGACGTGGCTGCAAACAATACTTTTGCCCTCGGTATCTGCAGCTACTTCCATCTTCTCCCTTCACCTTTGTCACAGTTTGCTCGAATGGTGTGTTCTTTTTATTTTAGTATCAGGATTTTTTTACTGTATTATATTTGTACATCTTTATAAAAGGGATCGTCTAATATGTATTTTCCTCTGTTATTCTGTCTGTAGATTTATGTAAGCTTGCCAAACCAAAGCTATAAAGGACGTTTTCATGGCATAGACGAAATTTAAATATTAATATACTTTCCTGGTTCGTGAGTTTTCAAGCGTGGTTCGCAAGGAAAGAAAACAACAATGACTGTCCAGTCCATCTTTCTTTTTGTTTTGGTATCAGGATTTTTTTACTGTTTTATATTTGTATATCTTTATAAAAGGGATCGTCTAATATGTATTTTCCTCGGTTTTTCTGTCTGTAGATTTATGTAAGCTTGCCAAACCAAAGCTATAAAGGACGTTTTCATGGCATAAACTAAATCTAAATATTAATATATTTTCCTGGTTCGTGAGTTTTCAAGAATGGTTCGCCAGGAAAGCGAGACAACAATGACTGGCCAGTCCATCTTTTATGTGCTGGGGCAAAACCAGCTCCTAATTAATGGACTGTCTCGCTATACTAATCTTTTTCATGTTCCTTCACAATAGAGCAATGAACACCGTACCAAGCCATCATCTCTCTTACAGACATGCCACCGATTACCTTTATTTTACTTACACTTACTTTTATTGGTCATCGTCTAACAAGTTATTAAAAGTGTGTAATAAAAATCCACAATTATATAGTAAATATATTACTATGTAAAATATGTAAAATAAACCAAAGACTTTCGAATACTTGAACGGTGTTCCTCATCAGTGCTAACGTTAGCATTGATGAGGAACACCGTTCAAGTGTTCGAAAGTCGTTGGTTTATTTTACATAGTTTACGTAGTAATATATTTACTATATAATTGTGGATTTTTATTACATAGATTGCTTTTCACGAAATTGTGAATCTATTAGCAAGTTATTAAACACTTTTCACTAACCTACCATCCTCTATTATTTCCATGGGATCGAGAACCATCAAAGCACTACAAATTTATTCACTCAGGCTAATGTTTTTTTAGCGCATAGTTATTGTATCTTGGGAATGGATGATGGAGTGGTTTATATTTGCAAATGATAAAGTCCTGATTTTGGTTGGTAAAGAGAAGTTACATAAACCTGTCAAACGAGTATAAAAGACTTTGCAAGAGAAAACAAGTAAAAATTGCGCCGAAGTTTCTTCAACGCAATCGAGGTTCATGTACTGCGTATAATGCTGTATGAGGCGCGGTCCATAAAATTTTCAGCCACGGCCCGGTGGTGGCCTGTGTTATTGATACCTATAGCGGTCCCAGGAGCACGATCATGGGTAACTTTAACCTTAAATAAAATAAAAACTACTGAGGCCAGAGGGCTGCAATTTGATATGCTTTATGATGAGAGGGTGGATGATCAACATACCAATTTGCATCCCTCTAGCTTCTATAGTTTTTAAGATCTGAGGGCGGACAGAAAAAGTGCGGACGGACAGACAAAGCCATCTCAATAGTTTTCTTTTACAGAAAACTAAAAGTTGATAGCAAATGCGAGCAAGAGTAAGGCTAGCAGTTTATACGAACAAAAGAAAGATGAAGCAATGAATGTTATAATGTGTAAAGGTAGAATTAAAACAGGTAATTTGTATAATCACTGAGCGGTAAACACTCGATTAT
Organism: Macrobrachium rosenbergii; assembly: GCF_040412425.1. Lineage (NCBI taxonomy): Eukaryota > Metazoa > Arthropoda > Malacostraca > Decapoda > Palaemonidae > Macrobrachium > Macrobrachium rosenbergii. The sequence goes on from NC_089750.1 coordinate 17,888,939, forward strand.
AATACGATGAGAGATGGGATGAATCACAGAGTATTCGAATTAAGAAAAACAACGAGGTGGTTTATGAAAAAGATGAAGTGAATTATTTGTGTAGAATATTTAGAAATCATAGGTTGAAACATTCTGATATGTGGAAAAGACAAAATGGTTAGCATAGGCAAAGACATCGGTCTAATTATTACGAGATGGCTCGGTCACGTAGAAATAGTAAACAATGATCAATCGGTGGAAAAAGATAAAATAGCTTCTATTTCAAAACTGCAGAGGCTATATAGGATATACATACATACATACACACACACACATACATATATATATATATATATATATATATATATATATATATATATATATATATATATATATATATATATATATATATATATATATATATGCTCTTATTTCACGGTTTAATTCTCCTGGTGAAACGGCTTCATTTCAGAAGAAAGGTTTAGACTATTGGATTTAGGTTCGTTTAATGGCTGACTTTTATTTAGGCTAATGTTTTCCGTTTCCGTTCCTAGGCTTTTTTCCGCGTGATTCGCTCATTAGTACGTAATTAACCTCTGCCACACAACAGGAAAGGCCCAAGCAAAGGAATTATTGCAGCTGTATTTTATCTTTGGAAAATTACGGCTCCAAATTCCTGGCACTTTTTGGCGCAAATTCCCAATTGCATTTTCACGGATCGCTTCACTGGCGCGCGTGGGAAATTCAGTGTCTATTCATCGAATAGAATAAGAAGGGTTTCATCAGTTTTTTTTTTTTTTTATTTCTACCGATAGATTTTGGTATCTCACATCTCCTAGACTCCATTTCATTGATCTCCTTATACAAAATCATCCTAGAGATACGCAATGTATATATCTATATATACACACACACATATATATATATATATATATATATATATATATATATATATATATATATATATATATATATATATATATATATATATATATATACACACACACACATATATATATATATATATATATATATATATATATATATATATATATATATATATATATATATATATATATACACACAGAGACCAAGGGCAGATAGAGAGGCACACTGACAATCTACAGTTTTTATTGTGGCCGACGGCGTTTCGCAATAATCCATTGCATTTTCAAGGCTGCAATGACACAATTTTGTTTAATAAAAAGGGACGTCACTATATAAAATTCTAAAGATAAAAAAAAATACATACATTTCTTAAAATATCTTAAAACAAACCTACCCAGTGCATGGCTAAAAAGTGACTAAACAGAAAAAGGTAAAAAGGTAAAACTACTCGAAAACAAAAAGAACAGCAGAGAAATCACAAAATAAACAAGGGTGTTGAGGACGTCTGGGCATTTAACGAGGGAACCAGTGCTTTAATGGAAATTGACTCTTAAGTCGTAAGCTCGTCCTCGTGTTGGGCTGAGGCTATTATTTCGAAGTTCTTCATATCAATTTGCGTTTTGCAGATTGCAGAGTGATTTCTTATATTTGATAATTCAGGCCTGGACAATCTGCGTCCCGTCCTATAACTGACGCCCTGATGACTACAGACACGGACTTTCAGTAGCCGTCTCGTACATCCAACGTAGGTTCCCAGCTCGCACTTGGAACAAGCATATTTGTAAATGATGTTGGATGCTAGAGACGGGCACAGTCTTGAACCATGGCCCTTGCATATATGTCTGGGCGTCCTCCTTTGCAGCGGTATCACCTTTGTTGCAATAACCTTTACATAACATTAACAGTACTAGTTAGTTAGAGTTAACACTGAAAAACGCAGAGCGACCTTTCTCTTACCGATGTTATTGGTTGTTTCTCTCAGCACGCGATGCTTCTTCATTAAGGATGACAGGGAAGGAAGGGTATTTGGGAAGCGGCCAGAAATACTGCATCAAGTAATAGATTGCTACCGGCTTATTGGCAACACAAAATTGTCTGTGGGTAAAATGTAGCTGGGAAGTGTTTTTTTTTCTTTCTTTTTTGCTGTTCATTACGCTGTATCATACCATGTGGGATTTTGTGTTTCTCTGAGGAGAGGTAATGGAGGATAATTCATCAGGTTATTGCAAATCCTCTCGGAGTTTTCGATTGTACTTTGATTTTCTCTTATTTTTCCCTCGATTCACGCTTCTCATTTTTCTCCGTCGACAGGGCATTCTGTGACGTAATAGTCAATGAACGCAAAAGAGATGCTTCCGCGCTCTCCCGAGCTTTACCTCAGTGAATATCAAAATTGGAGCTCATACAAAATGATCTACTACCAGAACTGAAGAATGGATTTAATTCAAGAAAACTGGACTATAAAACCAAGCACCGGGGCACTATCAGCCACTAACTTAGAAATAGCTTGCGTTTGGCTGTTGAATCACAGACTAAATCGGCGCAAACAGCGCCAAAGACGGCATTGGGTACACCCAGTTTTACAAGATAGACATACCTTTGGTTTATTTGTAACATTGTACCCATCTTTAAGAGAGCCTGAAGAAAATTTTTTATTTTCAATTTCACTTATGAATAAATTGGTATCAAAATGATCACTCTCCATAGTTAACAGTTGGCAGTGTCAGCTATGCAATAGTGTGTGTGACTGTGATCACGGGGACCAGACGCGGTGGCCGCGGGTTCACCGCTGTGTGTGAACGATGTCATTGACTTGTATGTATCTCGACACGCCCGGCAATCGCGCGTTGGCGAGGGGAATCTCGCTACCGCTGCGTAGTGGAAACCGCCGGGATACGCCGCGGTTACGTGTGAACGATTCCAGAAGCTAACATTGAACAATCGACCGCGCGTGTCTCACCGCGCGGTTAAAAACGCCCTGTGTGAACGTAGCCTTAAGCGCTTAAGACAGTGAAAAGGGAGAGTCTGAGTGATTGGATAGCAACGTGGACGAAAAGGAGCGGGAACAACAGTGCATCATGTGAGGTGCACTGACAGCACAAACCCCATACTTAAAAAACAGCGACATTGCCCCAGAAAATGGTGTCAACTGTAAGATAACGAACCTCCGAACACTGGTCCTCCCCTGGAAAGAGTCAGCTCAAAACTGGAAATGGTGTCTGTGGATATGGGACGTCCTTGAGCTCCCGAAAAACATTATGGCCCACTGAACTCGTAACCTACACATTTCCTTACTTTTTTGGATACTATCTCCTGCACGAGAACCGTATATGAGCAAAATATAACCACAAGCAAGTGGGCTTTTAAAAAAACTGCTTCTCAAATGGCTTCTTGTAGAACTGACTTCCACTGGCCATAATAGATACGCGTGTTTAGTTATGTAAAGCATGAGTAGTTAATGTTAAAGGTTTCATACAAAAGCAATATTCTTTTAGTAACGGATTATGAAAAGTGATTTTTTTTTTAGGCCAGTATAATATCTAAGCTTAAAAGCTTTGATGGAGTTCAAAAATAAGTTTTTTCTGTCTGGGTACCTCAGTAGTTAAGTGTCACTATTTTTTTTAAAGACTCATTAAACGAATTTGCGGTTGTCAGATAGCTGAACACAAAAAAAAGAAGCATTAGAGAAAATAGAATGTGAAAAATACTATCCGCTGAATGAATGCATCAGACCAATAGATTATAACCATATTTATGTAACACTAACTTGTCCGTCATTTATGTCATGGGAACCCTTTTATGTCATGAAAAGTGATTTTGAGAACCATTTATGGCAATGAAAGCTATGAAAATAGCAGCTCGCCACTGGTGATATAATATGTTTTATATATTTCCGATATTACTAAGATTTAATCATTAGCTTAGAATTCAAGTCTTTCCAAGAAAAATGAACCCTGATTTAGAAAAAAAAAAAAAATCTCTCTTGGAACGCCAAGTCTCTAGCCAGGTTTTATGAGGGAGATTAAAAGATTAGGTGAACTGATCTGTTCACTCTCAGTAACTTTTTATGATTACAGCAGCAATAAAGTAAGGAAAACTCTTTACTGAAGATTTCCTTGGAAAAATTATGCCTATCACTAATGAAGTATTCACCGAATGAAACCAGATATAATGCAATGTGGATATATAAGAAAAATAAATATACGCACTTAATACATAATATATATATATATATATATATATATATATATATATATATATATATATATATATATATATATATATATATATATATATATATATGTATATACACACACACACACACACACACATATATATATATATATATATATATATATATATATATATATATATATATATATATATATATATATATATATATATATATATATATATATATATATATGAATACGCTTTCTTACAAATTGTTGGTTGGGCAGATACTAACAAGCCTTGCACTCGACATAATTCTAAATTGGTTCTAATTCAGTGTATGTTTGTTTTATAGATTTATTCTTTTATCTTCCCTAAGTTGTCTGTAGTATTCTTATGCTGTTTACGTGCGCGGTTCCACTCAATAGTTTCTTACATTTTCTAATAAGTAATAGGAAGTATATATCAAATACTGTTTGAGAAAGAGAGAGATTGAAAGGAAAAATTTCTCAAATCTGGTTTATGGATTTAAAACGATGTAAGAAAAGTCAAATATAATTCTACTACCTGAGGAAGACAGTAAACCATACACAGTATCAACAAACAAAGCAAGAACCGGAATATTTACTGTCTTGAAGAATTACTTAAAAAAAAAAGTTACAGATGTCTCCCCCAAAAGTAAGTAAAGAATCACCAACATTATTTCTGAGATGAACACAACTTTCTCTCTCAGTAGGCGTGTCTTGTCTTATTCCAGTTTGCCACACCGTTGTGGTCTTGGTACTTGGGGCTACTTCCTCAAACTCAATATCCGTTATTGGGTTATGGGAAGGTAATGCAACTTCCCATGCCGACGATAGAATGAGGGAGAAGTCACCCTAAAGTAGACAATGTAAGGAGGAAGTCTGTGTAAAAAAAAATATGATTTAGTACATTAAGGGAGAGTATTTTTTGTACAACAATCACTAACAATCAGTAAGCAAAAAACTACCTTATTTTTACTAAAACTACATCTCATTCATAATATATAACTTCAAGATATATACTATCAATGATTAGTGTGGTATTAAAAAAAACTGATTTGGCAAACACAAAACAGCTTTCAGCATTTTAATTTAGTGGTTATATTAAATTCAAGAAAAATGTTGTTTTTCCGTTGGGCTATTATTTCTTTTGTTTGATTAGAAGTTATTAAGAACAGCAAATGTACTGTTTTTTTTTATACATTTGATCCAGTGTTTCCTCTATCACATGTAAAAGTGCAATAAATATATAATTTCTTCTTCTTCTTCTTCTTCTTCTTCTTCTTCTTCTTCTTCTTCTTCTTCTTCTTCTTCTTCTTCTTCTTCTTCTTCTTCTTCTTCTCATTATTATTATTATTATTATTATTATTATTATTATTATTATTATTATTATTATTATTATTATTATTATTATTATTATTTACCTGGACTATACCCGAATAAAACAAATGAGCTCTCTTTACGGTAGAGGGTTACATCACTCTCTTGCTAATGTTGATGTTGCCATGGCGTTAATTTCAACGAAAATCTTGCACAGAATTTTGTTCAATTAATGAATCAAAGAGATGCAGATGAGGAGGTAGAACCCAACGATCTCCTTAATTAACATGCTTCCGCCAGGTTAAAATATATACCAAGAGATTAAAAGCCACTCGTCGAGGACTCTGATTCATGAGGACATAATATGAAAATGATGGTTATTTTGTATAATATTCATTACGGTAATCGGAATATACTTTACCTAAGTATCTTTCATTGGTTATTAACGTCATGAAATGTAGAATATAAATTTTAGTTTTATGTATATGAGTATGCAGAGTATGAAATTATAATTTTCACGATGTCGATCATTTTCTTAATGATAAACCCCTATAGAAGAATGAAATTAAAATCACCTTTCAATTCGGGAGAACTTACACCACAATTACTTCATAACGCGAAAAATCAATCTTGAGTGAAGTTATTTTTACCCATTTTTTTTTTTTTTATTCTACATGCATTCGAATGTTTCCGTAAACGAATATACCCTCCCCACCTTCTCTCTCTCTCTCTCTCTCTCTCTCTCTCTCTCTCTCTCTCTCTCTTCAAGCCTCAAAATACTTTCTTAGCAGATGTCTTTCCATTACTGCAAGTCCGGGTTAACTTCCTGGACTAAATCTCTCTTTCGTCATTACTGTTTATGTTGAGTTTTTCTCCTTCATCTCACTGTTTGGCCTGTAAAGGGTTGGTCTCGTATGACTAAAAAAAAAAAGTCGTAATTCGACAAACTTTCCCAAAATATAAAAATCACACACAAATAGAATTATATATATATATATATATATATATATATATATATATATATATATATATATATATATATTTATATATATATATATATTCTTTTTTTCTTTTTTAGTATATATAAATATATATATTTATGAAAATATATATATTATGTGTGTGTTTGTGTGTGTTTGTGTGTGTTTATTCTATTTGTGTGTAATTTTTATATTCTTGGAAAGTTTGTCGATTACGACTTTTTTTTTAGTCATACGAGGTCAGTCCTTTCCTGGCCAATCTATAAGATGGAGGAGAAAATTCTAACATAAACATTAATTAATGATGAAAGAGTGGTTTAGTCCAAGTGCTGATTGAAATCACTCATTATGCCACGCTGAGTGATATGAAGTGATTACAAATTATGAGTTTTTATATCTTCAGAATTCAGATTCATTTTATGTCGGATTTAAAATGAATGGATTGAAACATATGAAGGATAATGCTATTCTATTTTGATTCTGTTTACTACAGTAGCCACACTTACATCCTAATTTATCCATTGCCTATCGCCTGATGCTATTTATACTGTAGGCCTGAAGATTATAAAGAATCTTAATGTAGAAATTATCCTTGCCATTTGGATTGCAACTCGGGTGGCTTTCAAGACCGAGGTTAGTGGTTACGTATCATACAAACGAGAATGGAAAGAATTTATCTCAACGCAAGAGTTTTCACATCTAATGATATTGGATAGGCTTTTATTGGAGCCGAAATAAGCCCATCCTGAAAGTGGATTTGCAATGTCAATTGTTTTGGCTTCATAGACTGAAATATTTATTGTTTCCTGGTCACCCGCGCCCCAAATTCAGAGCATTGCAATGGCGGAGTAACAATTAATTAAAGCTCGCATATAAATTTATAGTTAGAACATGGCACACTAAAGTATACTATTACAAATCCTAAATTGTTTTAATATTCTGCAATTTCTCCCATTTTCTTGTTCAGGTAACAATGCTTTACAGGAAACAAAAGAAAATAGGTGTTTCCTTTCTTGTTAACTTCTTCCTGTTGGTAAATTTTCGTAGCTTCCCATTTCGAAAAATAAAACATGTTCTATACAACGCTGGCTGCAATTTTTGCAGTCAATAGCTTGAACCCGCATTCATGGAGAACCAAATGCGAGATAGCCGCTGGCGGAGAGTATCAAGAGTTATTTTCTGTCTCTTCTCTTGACTACGCCCATTTTTAAGTCAGATCCCAAAGGCGTTGTTATGTCTACTGCTCCTGTGGGAAAAGTTACCTGGCGGACAATTCTTATTCTTTTACGCATTTCTCCTGCCGTCATGCGGAGTAGGGGAACGCTGTTTCTTGCATTAAATCGTGTCATGAAAATATTGTCTTCTTGCCAAGGGAAGAAATAAAGATATCAGTTTCACAGAGGTGAACGCACACACACACACACACACACACAGAGAGAGAGAGAGAGAGAGAGAGAGAGAGAGAGAGAGAGAGAGAGAGAGAGAGAGAGAACACTTTGTGAGGGTTAGAGAAGGGAGGAAGGAATGAAAATAAAGAGTATACAGATTACAAAACAAGAAAAAGGAGGCAGACTGTGAAACTAAGCATGTAAATGTCATGTCTGTGAAGGAGAGGAGCAGTGAGAAAAGAAATATATATATATATATATATATATATATATATATATATATATATATATATATATATATATATATATATATCTGTGTGTGTATGTGAGTGTGAGTGGTTTCCAACAAATCCATAAATAAGAGATTGTCTCTTTCCCTCTCCGAGCAAAGAGAATTGCTTTGGAAGTTGAAGGGAGGGAAGATGGCCCACAGGTAAAGAGAAGTTCTTGCTTTTAGCACTGAACAGGAAAATCCACTACGGGGCTAAAGGGAGGATGGTTTCTGAATCTTACAAAGTAACTCCTCTTTCATTCACTTAGCTTTCTTCCAAATCAATTCTCTCGTTGGAATATAAATACTATATTTTGATGGTTCCAAGGAATCAATTATCGTTTTCTTTTCATAATGGTACATATATTGGTATAGGTTAACAGTCATAAATCTTTCATAGTTGCAAAGGAGACAAATTCGCTGGAAGAATTTTGGAATGGGGCATTGTCGTTGAGATCAGATCATTCCTTTTGATAATTTATCAGCAAACAGAATAAATTTCACCTGTATTGAATAACAGATTTCTCAATCGAGACAGATTAGGGGAAGCTTTAGGGATCAGTAAGACAGTTTGCTTTGATAATTTTACCTAGCAATCGTGACCTGACCTAGCTGTTTTTGCTCTCCTAGTCCTGTCAGTTTCGCACTGATATATACTTCAAAATATAGCAGATAGTTAATTTAATTTTATAATTCTCCTTATCCTCATTTTGAAATAAATCAAGACATAGAGCTCTTTGTATAAAATCATGTGCTCGTCGTTTTACCTCTCTTCACTTTTTATGTGATCATTTCACTGAGTGTTTGACCATGCGAATATAAATTATTTATGTCTGAGTGAATAACCCGGTTGCCCTCTTGAGTTTTTTCGTTTCTTTAAAACAGTTCTTCAAACGACAACATTATAGTGGCTGAAGATAGGAGACAAAAAAAAAGAAATATATACGAGTATATTTAGAGTAACAAAGACAGAGTGTTTTCAACGAAGATACCTTAATATGTATAGAAGGTGATTATGGATCGCTAATCAAGTTCAGAGTATGTTGTACGTGTTAAAACTGAAATGACAAGAGTCATTTCCGATGGAAAATTAAATCCACCCAAGAGCAGCCATTCAATAAAGAAAACCTCGACCAAGCTGATAATTCACTGGAGCCTTGAATTAATAGTTCCTTCTTCAAACCCTCTTGAATGCGAAATCTACGTAATAAATAAAGTGAACGGGAAAAAAAGTCACTAAGCGATGCTGAAAAAGTAATCAAGTATAGAAATGCAATTCAAGAAAAACCAAATTAAATCGCCAACATTCTTCTCTAACCTCAAAAAAGAAGGCAAAACTCTACGAGTGGAATGACAATTTAGATAAAATAAAAAGGTATGGGAAAATGGGAGAATATACGTTTTAAATTAAGAAAAAAATAGATGAATCAAAGAAAATGTCCTCCCATCCACCCACAAAGCACGCTAACTAAAAATGATAGGGAACTGTTTCTTTTCCTCTCGATTTAAATAATTACCAAAACGCTTATTGATTACCATTATTAACTAAATGGACACACGCAGCCTATGACTGACAAGTGGTTTAAGAACCATAGGAATATTTTTCAGCTATTCATGATTTCCAGCATTGTAAGAGTTTTCAAACGTAATATGAAAAATAAAATAAAACTATGTGAGATTCAGAAACACAGGCCTTCTGGAAAATATACGGGAACCCAGTCAGATTAAGCAATTGTTTCCATTATGGAAGTTGACCATTAAGAACACTTAAGAAAGCTTGATAGCTAGAACACTCACTGAAGCTAAAAAAAAAAAAAAAAAAAAAACGCGTACGGAGAAAGGACTTCATCAAGGAGAACATGAAACGTAAATTCAGAAATTTTAGATTTCTGTAAAAGAAAACTATTGTGCCGGCTTCGTCTGTCCGTCCGCACTTTTTTTCTATCCTCACTTTTTCTGTCCGCCCTCAGATCTTCAAAACTACTGAGGCTAGAGGGGTGCAAATTGGTATGTTGATCACCCACCCTCCAATCATCAAACATACCTAATGGCAACCCTCTAGACTCAGAGGTTATTATTTTATTTAAGGTTAAAGTTAGCCATAATCGTGCTTCTGGCAACGGTATAGGACAGGCCCCACCTTGCAGTGGTTAAAGTTTCATGGGACGCGGCTCATACAGCATTATACCGAGACCACCGAAAGATAGATCTATTTCCGGTGGCCTTGATTATACGCTGTAGCAGCTGTACAGAAAACTCGATTGCGCAGACGCATTGTTTACTTTTCTTTTTTTCTTTTTAGACCAATAACGCATCCAAAGATTTTTGTTGCAGGTGAACGCAGCGGAGAAAAGAAAAATATTGATTTTTACCCCCTCCAATGTTTGCTCATTTTTTCCGTATTCTTTTAAGATACTGATCAATACCCATTAAACTGAAATTATAAAAATGAAGATAATTACCACAAGTAATGATATCACTGAGGAAATCCATATATTCTAAACAAATACGAAAATAAATATGGGTTTTAATGGAATTCTTTTCAGTTAATTATAGCATTTCCCCATATTTTTGGAGAAAGATCCCTTCGATTTGCCGGGATGTTCCCTTACCGATTCGCATCTGGCTCCATTTTCCACTAAAAGTTTCCCTTTGTAGAATTCCTTCTGTCCCTGACTTTTCATTTATTGTAAAAATTACTTTACTGATATCTTGAGATTTCCCATGTGGAGGATTGTGCTAATTTAATCAGTCTCTTTTGAGATAAATTCATGATTCAGATTTTTAATTAACTTGAAGCTTATGATGATAAAGTAAGGGCGTATTAATGCACTAATGGAATGAATATTAAAAGATACTCCACTGAATGCCTGTAATGATAATCAACAGGTGTGTTTCTTACGTGGAGTGGAAAGTTACTTAATGGAAATAAGCAGAGACTGTAGACCATCATATAACCTTGGCAGTTGCAACACCACTTTTCATAAATAACTAAATCAATTAATCAGTCAATAATTTATCTGATAAAAATCCTATAGTACTTAAAAATTCAGTTTTCTAAAAAAAAAAAAAAGTTAATTGGTAGTCTCCTAATCTTGTTATCTAATTCAAATTATGAAATTCCAACTTACAGACGATGAAATTAGGATTATTTTTTTTTATCTGTTAGCACCCATCCACCCCCTAATGGTAAAGTAAGCATTCTTTCATATTTTACCGACAAAAACTTACTACTAGAATTTATTTCATGGAACTCCTGAATTCAATTGTGGCATAATCATAACCCAGCTTTGTAAGTCATTACCGGGCAAATGACTTAATTACTCAGTAGATGGCTCATTAATTTTGGCTTTGCTAATTACTCAGCTTCACTCACTTGGGATTTCATAATCGCTTGCTTTCCCCGAACCACATGAAAGAGAAACAGTAATTATTACAATTTAATTCTCGAACAGTTTTATTCAGAAAGTTTCACTATTATTGTTGTTGTTGTTAAAAATTATAGATCTATCTTTGATTCAACAATTAAAACAAGGATGTTACTATGACCTATGATATTTCTTTCAGCAAGATTCTTAATGAATAAATAATGAAAATAATGAACGGTCTTACTTTCAACAAGGCAATGTTTGCTGCCTGAAACAGATTAGACTTCAAGAACAATCGAGCCTCGCGTACTCAAAACAATAACAATCATTCTCACACAATTTATTTCAATTCCCACGCGATTAACTGTAGGTGACGTTAATGTAAAGTGATTCACACATTGAATCCTGCATTTACTGCAGCTGAATGAAATGGCTGATGAAAATTACCGGGTTCAATTGCGTGGCCACAAATACTGTTGGAGGGGAAACTTCAAAGCCTAATTTGCAGAGTGGGTTTCAAATCCATTACGCTAATATGATTTCGTTCTCCTCTGAAGTATAACTCTCTCTCTCTCTCTCTCTCTCTCTCTCTCTCTCTCTCTCTCTCTCTCTCTCTCTCTCTCTCTCTCTCTCTCGTAAAAAAAAAATATGCCACTCAAACTAATACTGTCAACTCCCGGACTTTACAAGCTGTAGTACCTGTGACAAATAAAATTCTTTGGCTATTATCTCACACACATATTGGCAGTGCAAACTATTAGATGAAGCTTATACCTTGACACATTGTTATGTCATTACTAGATTCTTCGTTGATATCCTCATCGAGTCAGATTTTGGTCGTTCGAGCTTCCCAGTAATTCCTTAATAATCGTATTTTATTAACATCCAATGGAATTATCCTCATTCAAAGTGGCGTACACTATCAGGAAGGAAATTTTGTTAACAAGATAATCAAAATGAGTTAACATTAGTGCAGCGGTCACTTGAACCTAATTAAATTCAGTATGAGGAGAATTTATCATACAGGACAGTATATAAAGAGAATAAGCTTCAGTAACTTTGGATTCTATACTTCCTTTTCGTAAAAGATAAAAAAATTATTTCCTAAACACTAGTAGCGGAACAGATGTAACGAGTCGATATTATCTGAAGAAGTGGACGTGACGTAGGCTTAGATATTAATAAAAAAGGGGTTAGGAAAACAATGGAAGGTAGATATTTAATAAAAAAAAAATGGTACCACGTGGAGAGAGACGTGAGATATCTTTTGTGAAAAGCGGAAGTTAATTCTCCTTCATTCAGGTTGACATAAAATGTGAATAGATGCCGTAATGGGCCTTTTAACATAATCCCAGATTCTATGAATACTAATGTATACAGTATTTATAACAGCTTCCAGCAGCCTCGATAATTCAAACAACAAAACACTCATCGGGTAGAGTAGCATTAAGCATTCATTTTGTGGTTAATAATGGGTTCTAATGTTAGATCACTAATGCACGCTAGACTATTTATAAAAGAGAGAGAGAGAGAGAGAGAGAGAGAGAGAGAGAGAGAGAGAGAGAGAGAGAGAGAGAGAGAGAGAGAGAGTATGGACAACTAGAGCAAGAAATTTTCACAAAAAGGACAATTATTCATCTTAATATTATGGACCTAACCTGAGAAGGGAAGAACTGCATTCAGTTCTGCATCGTTGGAGAATCCAAGATCATTTTTCATGTCTATTCTGTTCAATGATGGGCCTAATTTTCTTTTTGCACATCAATTGCAACAATATATTCTAGTGTTAGCAGACATAATTTCAAGCTCGGCGCTTCTTACTGAATTGCGTGTACGTGGGAATAACCAAAATGCCATTAAGCTCCAAAGAAGTGAAATTCCGAAATTTAATGCCTTAAATGAATTCATTTCTAACAACAAGTACGGGCCACACTCTTTATACCACTAAATACAAGCAAAGCAATCCAGAAATAGATTTGTGTGTCCGGCGATACCACTCTGTCAACATTTGAAATCTTACGAAGAACTGTAGAATGAACGGTGTAAATGTTTGCTCTGTCCGCGGGACGGTTTGCTTTTGGCGTAGCTGATAAAACAAGGGGGTTTACTGCTGGACATAGTAAACATTTCTAAGTACAGTAGATGTGTTTATCCATTAAAGTGGTTTCTTGGTTAACCCCTTGTAAAATATCGCCAGAAAGCGTGTTTTGTCGGTTACCTTTGTATGTCGTTGGCGAGAAACCTTTACCTACAAGTAATTATTTATTAGTTCTGTAGTTAAATTGCATTAGTGGAAGGTCCTTTATATCGCATCATACGTGCTCCCATCATATTGTGATTTAAGTTTTGGGTATTTCGTAATTTAAAGTCTGATTAAAAAGTACATAATTAAAAGTCCTTATCTTTGGTGAGGATTATCTTCTAATAAGGTCTGGATTTACTAAAATTCTCATTTTATGAAGTAAAATATTACTTATTTTTGAAATATTTTACTCCAGTAATGGGTAATATTAAAATGCAGGATTAGTTAAATGTTCATTTATATTATCTTGCCTTGTTAGGACCAAGGTGAAAGTGCTGAGCACTATATAAGAATACTTCTCTATTTGTTTTATTTATTGATTTCAAACAAATTACCCGAGATATCAGGATGAACCTTTCCTTACTTGCAACATTAATGAACCTACACATACAAACTTATACACATGAACACACACACACTTATATCTATATCTATCTATCTATCTATCTATATATATACTGTATATATATATATATATATATATATATATATATATATATATATATATATGAATGTATGTATGTATGTATGTATGTATGTATATATGTACATATACATGTGTATATGTATACATACACACACACACACATATATATATATATATATATATATATATATATATATATATATATATATATATATATATATATATATATACTGTATATATATATATAATGTATGTATAGGCTATATGTGTATGTGTATGTGTGACTGTGCTGTGTACATTTACTTCATTTCCATCAGACCTATACAAATAATACTAATGCAATGAGCTCTTTATATCTCATTTTCTAGTATGCATTAAAGTAGCATTTATGTGTAAATACATAAATTAATCCTAACGTTCTATAATAACATTATAAGAAATTCTGGAAAGTTTAGTCTCATTCCGTTCTTGCGAAATCATCTTTTTTGACTTTATCTCTTCTTGCACAGTACATGGGAATACGATGTATAGTAATAAAGTATTTTAGCCCAAATATAAAAGTAAATTCTTTAACTTTTTGTGCTATTGCCATTCCCACTGCCCACAGTGATGCCAAAGAGCAGTGTGAGGTCATTGAGGAGAGTCAAGTTTATACCTATAGGTCAAAGGTCAAATATAAAGTTACGCCGTTTTTTTTTACTTGTATGTTCGACTAGCTGTGTCTGTTGATAAGATTTCCCTATTGATTCTGACCGAAGGCCTTATTGAAGGTAGGGCTTGTGACTAACAATAATTTATTCGATTCCGAATGAGAAAAAATGTAAGGAAATTTTCGGTGGGTAGGTTGTTCGACTTTGCAGAGATTTGGGGGTCCCCAAAGGCTTATTTTTCTGTTCATATTTGGTTGTTTTGTACCAAACTTTAAAAATCACATCTTATTAATGCAGGTACCGTTAAAAAGGATGGAAACCATCTCTAAATCCTAATGCAATAAACATGAGGAGGATTATAATAGAAAAATTTACATTCCTCTCTGAAAACGATTTCAGATTCAAATCCTCGAATCTCCCTGTCCTCGTCAACGCTAGAAACAAAAATACTAACAAAAGCTTTTTGAAGCTTTACTTAATGGTTTTTCAATAGTCTTACATAAACTAAGAAAAGAATTAACTTCGGTAAATTTTCCAACTGTCGCTTAATGTTTAATAAAAAAAAAAAAATCTGGTGAAGACAGAAGGAGAATCTACAAAGTTTTGAAGACAGTTAAGTGAAAGCGGTTGCGTGGTTTTTTTCATGTTAATTTTCTTTCTACACTCTCACATTCACAGTCTTGTATATGTATACACACACATATGTATATATATATATATATGTGTGTATATATATGTGTGTGTATGTATACATATGCATACATATATATATTCTTGTGTAGGTATATATATTTATTTATATACATGTACATAACCCCTTAGTTCAGATGCTGTGATAGACAGTCTACTTTGATCAATCTGTAATTAAGAGACAGAGATCGGAATGGGGCCTTTGGTTTAGAATGATGAACTTCGTCTTCTTCTTATGAATAAATATAACCAGGCTTCTTCAGTGAAACTGCCAGAAATAATTTTAACAACTTTCCTTCATAAACTTATATTTCTCAGATAAAGTATCTCGAGGTAACCACCCCGTGTAAAAATTTGTTGAATTAGTTAATGTGCCATGAAGTAATCGCTTCTCTGCAAAAGATTATCAGATTACCGCAGGGATTAATTAGCGTGGTCTCATTTTTCAGTTTGCATTTTAATCGGTCGTCCTAAGAGAGAAGCGGCAATTCTCACTTGAAACGTATAAATTTTAATATTACTTTTTTCTAAATTATTTTAGGCTCGTGGGTATTTAGGCTTTCTGTTCGAATTTAAGAACTGTAATGTTTACGTTACTTTAAAGACCTCTTAATTCCATGGTATTTTTCATATGTTGTTAGCATAAAAACAAACATGGACATATCTCTGTTTCTTTATTAACAGTAATGAGACGCATTTCCACAATATTCATATACAAGAACTCTTAGGTTCTATGAAATAGAATATAAGAATTATTATAATTGAATTTTGTGTAAAATTGCATTATTTGATCTCAGAACTCTTAGTCTTTTCCTACCAGGGTAAGTTTAAAAGGAACAAATAAGAGACCCACATGACGAATAGGACCCGTAGGCAATTAGGTTCAACATACCACACAGACAGAAAGAAGATGAATGCAGCTTGTGTCTACTGAATTCGTGCCAGTTTTTTATATATTGTCATCCATTTCTTTATAAATGAAGGTAGTCAGTTCTCAAGAACTCTCCCCCTCCATCTCATCATACACACACACATATATATAAATTATATACATATACATATATATATATATATATATATATATATATATATATATATATATATATATATATATATATATATATATATGAGCCTCGATGGCCAAGTCGGTTAGAGCAGCAGCTTTGGACTTCATAGAGGTCTGTGGCGCGGGTTCAAATCCGCAGCCAACCGGTCAGAGAGGCGGACACTTTGCTATCCATGTAGACACCCCGGGATTATGTATGTAATCAACGGATAGGTTTGCTTAAAAGCAAATGGGTGTTACAGACTAATACACACACAAACAAAGCCACTCCAACATCTAAAAACAAAACAGACATCTCACACGCCTCGACTGTCGACCTAACCAAGCAAAGAACTTCTCCCTGCTGGGAGAAAGGGCGCTGGTGATTGGTACAATACATGTACATACGCTACCAGGGTCTAAGCAATGGACAGGCAGGGCAGCCGATCGAGACTACGGTCTACCCCAAAGCCAAATCAAAGTCCTTCAAAAGAAGGCATCATGCTTACCCAATACAATATATATATATATACTGTATATATATATATATATATATATATATATATATGTCTATATATATATATATATATATATATATATATATATATATATATATATATATATATATATATATATATAATAACGCCTTTGCCAACGTACCCGGAAGAACATTCATTTTACCTGTTAACCAAGGCAGTAGATTAGTTATCAGGGCGTGAGTACACTTTGGAGATTTATAGCCATGGTAAAAAAAAAAAGTTAATGACTAGCAACCTTACCTCTAAGACTCCTGCTAAGGACCAGAATTTAAACGCATTTGGAATCTTGTAGGTAGTACTGTTGGAAATCAAAGTTCGTCAATATATTCAACTTTTCTGTAAGAGATAAGTTACAAGGAATTATAATAATGTGCCTTGTCTAGCCTCATTCATGGCAGTATTTAATAGAATTCCATCTGTCTTTCAGCAGACCGTGCGTTTGTATGAGTGCGTGTGTGTGTGTGTGTGTGTGTGTGTGTGTTTTCTGTGCTTGCCTGAGTCATTTAAGACATTTCTCTTACTACCACCTCTTCACATATTTTATAAATCTTAATTTTTGTTTGTTTAATCATGTAAAATTGAACGCCCTCAGTCCATCCCTTGACTGACATCAGATTCAAGCTGCGAGAGTCACGTGAATAATAACTGGTCTTGATTGACAGGAAACAGACATCACGACACCTCAGCCATCCCAGATTCGATGCTTGTGAGACAGCCGCTTCAACAAAGGACGAAGAAGAAAGTTAACGTGAGTTATAAGAAAGTCTGAGTTTACAGCTGAGTGAAAAAAGAAATCCTTTCCTTGCTTTATCTTCGTGTGTCTGGCTACCTGTTCTTATCTCTCTCTCTCTCTCTCTCTCTCTCTCTCTCTCTCTCTCTCTCTCTGTACAAGTGGACCTCGAAGAGAACTTGGTAATGATGCCTTATTCAACGGCAGCCTACTTCGGTCTAATGACCGAACTGGTTTAATGTCTAGAAATGAAAAATGGAACAGCAAAAGATTGTTAACTTTGCTTTTCTGAAGGAAACCAGGATACTTTTCATTTCCGTTATCATGAAAGTTGGCCATCGATGTCGAGAGAGAATGAGTGGAAATCTTCAATAACAATATGACTGGAGGATACTCTTTAGTCTTTTGGGAAATTGTCTCCGAATTGTTGATTTTAAATTGTCAAAAATACAAAAATATGTAATTTTCGCCAAAGATATTTTAAATTCTCATTTTTCAGTGCATACTGATAAACTCCAGCATATATTTTATGTAAATTAGGAAGACTGTGATATACAATAACAGAGCAGGCATATTCGAACTGATTTTACAATCATAAGTTTGATTAATTCTACCTTTCAAAGATATTTTTCACAATGCGTTGACTCATTTTATTCAAGGCAAAGGTTTCTCATCATCATCATTGCCTCTGTTGATTCTTGACGCTGGTGAAGAGAACGTTTCCAGCCAAAAGACGAAGAGTACTCCCATGGCCACACACAATTACACACACATACACATACACACAGATATATATATATATATATATATATATATATATATATATATATATATATATATATATATATATATATATATATTTATTAATTTAAATATATATAATATTATTATCATAAATATATACTGTATATATATATATATATATATATATATATATATATATATATATATATATATATATACATATGTTTGTGTGTTTATGTGAGTGTGAAAGTAAAATTGTTTGTGATATTTTAAATAACTTGCAACAGGACATTAACCTAATGTCCTTATGAAAATCGTCTGATATTGTATACATACACACACACACACATATATGTATACATATATATACTGTATATATATATACATATATATACTGTATATATATTTACATATATATATATATATATATATATATATATATATATATATATATATATATATATATATATATATATATATATATCTTTCAGTATATGCAATAAGAAAAATTCAGTTGCAAAGGATGTAACTCAAAATTGAACACGAAGGGAAGAATTTTTCTTATGGTTGTGGTGCGGAGGAGAGGGTGTTGGGGGGAGGCCGGCGGCGGTGGAAGTGACGATCCGGAACTCAAAGTTTCCTCTGCCTGGAAAAAGTTATCCATATAAATCACAGTTGATTAAATATTAAAATCCGTTTCAGGTAAGTGTTTGCGTATATATATATATATATATATATATATATATATATATATATATATATATATATATATATATATATATATATATATATATATATATATATATATATGAAAATAAGAAGGCCCCTAAAATACTATTTAACGTTGAAACCATATATTTCGGGCACTTGTTTCTGTGCCCCTGTTCACTGGTAGAATATGGACAGGTGGAAAGTTACAATGGTATATATACAAAAACATGAAGGTGTGGCCTTAGGCCTCCGATGTTAAGGAGGTGGCGTTTCTTAAGAAGGAGGAGAATGACCAAATTCCCTAGTGGTTTTTGGCCTCATTAGCTCCCGTTTGGCGATGGATCTGGCGGTCGCGTTTCTTGGGTCATCTTCTTCAGGAGGGGTCTGAGGATTAAGGTGTCGATGGCGTCCGATTTCCAATGTCCTCCTGACAGGTTCATATTGTTGGTTTGATTCATGATAGCAGATTCCAGCATTTTTCTTTTGTACGGACAGCTACTCTTGAAAAGAATAACAGAGCACAAAAGATCAGTACGTTACGCTTCGGAGAGTTCGGGAATTTTCCTTCATATTAGAAATACAGGGCATGTCATTAACTGGAGTGGGGCGGAGTTGGTTTTCAAGAGTAGTTGTCCGTACAAAAGAAAGATGCTGGAATCTGCTATCATCAATCAAACCAACAATATGAACCTGTCAGGAGGACATTGGAAATCGGACGCCATCGACACCTTAATCCTCAGACCCCTCCTGAAGAAGATGACCCAAGAAACGCGACCGCCAGATCCATCGCCAAACGGGAGCTAATGAGGCCAAAAACCACTAGGGAATTTGGTCATTCTCCTCCTTCTTAAGAAACGCCACCTCCTTAACATCGGAGGCCTAAGGCCACACCTTCACGTTTTTGTATATATACCATTGTAACTTTCCACCTGTCCATATTCTACCAGTGAACAGGGGCACAGAAACAAGTGCCCGAAATATATGGTTTCAACATTTAAATAGTGTTTTATGTGCCTTATTTTCATATTACACTGTAGTATTACAGGAAAAGACATTCATATATATATATATATATATATATATATATATATATATATATATATATATGTATGTATGTATGTATATACATAATATATATATACACACACACACACACACACACACACACATATATATATATATATATATATATATATATATATATATATATATATATATATATATGTAGATATAAATATATACATGTACACACACACACACACACACACACACACATATATATATATATATATATATATATATATATATATATATATATATATCAGATGAAAAATTAAAAATTTAAGTCACTGACGAGCAACAAGGGTTTTTAAAATGTTACCAGTGCAGTAAATTGTATTTGAACTATAAAGATACACTGGCAGTAGTGATACATTTAATATCAAATTTGCCATAGTTATATAAATTCAGTAGGCTAAACGAAACAGGCAAAAATTGCAAAAAAGGAAATAAAAAATGAACAAACAAAGAAGTATGACTGTCATCTTGTGCGGATCGTAATGTTTCGTACGCTATTCCAACGCCTTTATTAGTTCATCCAGTTCATCCTAAGTTAAATACCCCTGATTTTCCTTTAAGTTTATAAGCCAATCCTTCAGTAACCCTCTTTTGGGAATTTTCTTTCAGAATGAGCAAATAATCATTGGCAATTTTTTCTTGGAATGTTTTAAAAACCAAGTACTTTATAAAATTTGCTTCACATCTTTATTCGGGTTTTATACGGTGTCAAATTAAGTTGTCTTACGTGTCGTGCACTAGGATAATTTTTGAAACAATATCTGACGTAAAATGACCCCATTTAACATATAAATGCTGAAAAAGTATGTCATTTAGCGCAATCTATAAAAGTTCATAAATATAAACTGTTTCAGGAGTTAGAACACAACTGATATATGGGTTAAGTTAAAGGTTTGCAAAATGGAAAATGTTTGCAAACAGTAGCTTTTTTTTTTTTTTTTTAAGTTTGAAGGGTCATTTATTTTTCAGGTATCAGTAATAATGTTCAGCCTTCTCATCAAAGTCATTGGATAAAATATGTAAGATTTTTTTCTTTTTGCCTCAACCTTTTACTTGGCTACTAGAGAGTAAATCTGGATAAAGTTGAAACGCTCTCTCCTCCGGAAGTTGAAAGGCTTTTACGGCCTTCGGGCGAGCAGTTTCGAAAGAAGAGTTGTTTTTATGTTTCACGGTGAAGCCCGCGACAATTTTGCCAGAGATTCTCTCCGTGGAGAAAGGCCAGAGCTTTCATTCATGTTTTAGAGAGATTTTTGTTTTAAGTTTTTAAATGAAATGTTTATACGTCTCACTACCTGTGAAAAAGACATAGAATGTCCTTTTCGTAAGCCATAAAGTGCCAGTGTTTGTTTGATCGATGAAGTAAAGGTTTGCAGTTCAAGAGATCAGATGACACTGTCCATTACAACCAGTGTTCCTGAGTATTCCAATAATATTTCTACCGTCAAGTAGCTATTTACTGGGACTATACTCAACGTGATTCATCTTATTCTAGAAGTTTTCCATTTGTTAATACTTCCATTTGCTGCTGCTGTTTTGTCGCTGCGCGGTCAAACTTATATTTTTATTTTTACTTATCATAAATTTAACTGCATTAACTAGTATGCATAACAACGTTTTTCTCCGTTCTCGATGAGAAAACAGCATTTATTCTTGATATTATTACTCGATCGTAGTTTCCTTGAAAATCTTTGTGTAGATTCTAAGAATATTATATTTGATGATGGCATTTTCTCCACAATCCTGTAGTTCGACGTTGGAGCGGCTACAGATAGTTCATGCTTTAACCACGTTATCCAGGGGATTCACCCCAACTATCATTTTCTAGTTTCCATTGTCACAATAATCTTCAAGACAATGTACATGTTATAAGCATAACTAAGATAAGGCAACTGTAAATTATTCTGCCCTAAAATGGAAGTCAAAGGTATCTGCAAAAATACAAGACTGAGAAAAATGGAAGATACTGCAGTTTTCCCTTGCCTTACTACTGATTTTGCAGGTACTGCAAATGGGACCCCCTAAATAAATCATTGAAGAATCTTTTGGAAACTGCAGTAACTTGTGTATTACTGTTTCACGAGCCCAATAGGTGGCATATCTCAGTTTCGGAAATTTTACAGATACTGCAGTTTTCCATGTTAGGAAAACTGCAGCATCTGCAAGATTTGAAATTGAGATATATATATATATATATATATATATATATATATATATATATATATATATATATATATATAGAGAGAGAGAGAGAGAGAGAGAGACCAAGGGCAGATGGAGAGGCACACTAACAATCTACAGTTTTTATTGTCATGACGGCGTTTCGCAATAATCCATTGTATTTTCAAGGCTGCAATGACACAATTTTGTTTAATAAAAAGGACGTCACTATATAAAATTATAAATATAAAAATAAAATAAAATAAAAATGTACATACATTTCTTAAAATATCTTAAAACAAACCTACCCAGTACATGGCTGAAAAGTGACTAAACAGAAGAAGGTAAAACTACTCGAAAACAAAGAGAACAGCAGAGAAATCACAAAATAAACAAGGGTGTTGAGGACGTCTGGGCATTTAACGAGGAACGAGTGCTTTAATGAAAATTGACTCTAAAGTCGTAAGCTCGTCCTCGTGTTGTTCTCTTTGTTTTCGAGTAGTTTACATCTTTTCTGTTTAGTCACTTTTCAGCCATGTACTGGGTAGGTTTGTTTTAAGATATTTTAAGAAATGTATGTACATTTTTATTTTATTTTATTTTTTTATCTTTATAATTTTATATAGTGACGTCCCTTTTATTAAACAAAATTGTGTCATTGCAGCCTTGAAAATGCAATGGATTATTGCGAAACGCCGTCGGCCACAATAAAACTGTAGATTGTCAGTGTGCCTCTCCATCTGCCCTTGGTCTGTATATTGGGCTTCCGCCTTCATCATCGTCGTATATATATATATATATATATATATATATATATATATATATATATATATATATATATATATATATATATATATATATATATATATATATATATATATATATATATACACACACACACAACATATATATATATATATATATATATATATATATATATATATATATATATATATATATATATACACATATATATATATATATATATATATATATATATATATATATATATATATATACACACACACACACACACACAACCCTTACACGTTTTGATTTCCCAGCGGAATGAAGTTGTTGTTAGCCTTGTTACTATTTACTGGACCCAAGCAGATGGCGGTACCAAATGGCTGCTGTGAGAGAGAGAGAGAGAGAGAGAG
>NC_089750.1:17915052-17925052 GCF_040412425.1 Macrobrachium rosenbergii
TTTATACTTTTCCTACTCTCAGATCTCAAAAGCTACATTTAATACCAATGACCACAAATATTTTATGTTAATAATTACTCTCTTTTGAAGAAAGAAAGAGAGAGAGAGAGAGAGAGAGAGAGAGAGAGAGAGAGAGAGAGAGAGAGAACCACAGCTAACACTCTCAAATAAGAATGAATAAATCTGAGGATTCCAGTAGCACGTGAAACACTCAAGTGACGTCATTAAGGCATTTTGGGAATGAGATACAAGAGGAATTTCTAGAAGAAGAAAGATGACGTAATCGACTGAGACATGTATGCTCTCAAAAGGACATACTTGATCAGAGCAATATAATCTTAAACATGACGTAACTGCCGTAAGTTTCAGTGTAACACTTGTTGCATTTCTCAAAAGTACATTTCTTCTCGTATGAGACAAAGCTTTTACAGAAATCTTAACATGATCAAACAGATTGCAACAGGCTAACTGTGATTGGCATGTTTTAAAAACAAAACGAAAAACCCAGTTTGGTTTCCAGAATGGATCAGCAATTGTTATTTCTGACCTGTCATCGCTTTATCTTAACTGGTGACAGATGGCACATCTGGTCTAAAACTTGAATCTCTCTCTCCTGCTACTACACTATTATCAGGAAAGAAATTATTCATTCTAAATTACGCTATCAAGTTATGTAAATTACTAACTCTTTTGAGATCTGATACTACACTACATACGATATTTTAACAATCATTATCATTACACATAATACATGACAAACAGAAGAGTAAATATATCAAAACTATGGGAAGACATACATCTTACAAGGCAACATCAAGAATATATATATATATATATATATATATATATATATATATATATATATATATATATATATATATATATATATATATGAATATAAGAAGGCCCATAAAACACTATTTAAACGTTGAAACCATATATTTCGGGCACTAGCTTCTGTGCCCCTGTTCACTGGTAGAATATGGACAGGTGGAAAGTTACAATGGTATATATACAAAAACATAAAGGTGTGGCCCTAGGCCTCCGATGTTATGGAGGTGGCGTTTCTTAAGAAGGAGGAGAATGACCAAATTCCCTAGTGGTTTTGGCCTCACTAGCTCCGTTTGGCGATGGATCTGGTGGTCGCGTTTCTTGGGTCATCTTCCTCAGGAGGGGTTTGAGGATTAAGGTGTCGATGTCATCCGATTTCCAATGTCCTCCTGACAGGTTCATATTGTTGGTTTGATTGATGATAGCAGATTCCAGCATCCTTCTTTTGTACGGACAAAGGATCGCCAAACGGGAGCTAATGAGGCCAAAAACCACTAGGAATTTGGTCATTCTCCTCCTTCTTAAGAAACGCCACCTCCATAACATCGGAGGCCTAGCCACACCTTTATGTTTTTGTATATATACCATTGTAACTTTCCACCTGTCCATATTCTACCAGTGAACAGGGGCACAGAAGCTAGTGCCCGAAATATATGGTTTCAACGTTTAAATAGTGTTTTATGGGCCTTCTTATATTCATATTACACTGTAGTATTACAGGAAAAGACATTCATATATATATATATATATATATATATATATATATATATATATATATATATATATATATATACATGTGTGCACGTGTGTATGATAATGCTTATCATTCTTTCTCTTCATCATAGTGCATCCTTTGTTTAAATTTTTTCATTTTCATATCTGAGCCATTTTCCTGTCGATAATTATATACTTTACTTTACCTGGAGTCCATCATAGTTTGACCTTTATTTCCACCCGAGTTAATTAAAATAACCGTGATATGTCAATCCACTGAAGCAGATTTAGCCCTTCCGTTCGTGCAATCTCTCCGAGAGGAAGGCTGAAGGATATCTAACAATTAAAGGTCTCATTATCCCTACTTTACAAAAACTGCAACTTTTTTTATAAAGCATTCTTAACTTTGGAGCTTGATTTCTAAGAGCGCTGATATTATTACCTTTTGATCTTCTCTGTATGGACGTAAACGTAATCAGGGTTTTAACAGTTAACTGACGCCTAAATTATTTGCAATAGCATCACTGAACATAGAAAACGGGAGGAATTCAGTCTAGTAAAATTGTGCTCCTAGCATTAGACGCCGAACCAAATCTAACCTTTTCCATAACCTCATCAGTAATGTTGACCATATCTTCATCGTCTATCCTCACCAAAAAAAAAAAAAAATAAATAATAATAATAATAATAATAATAATAATAATAATAATAATAATAATAATAATAATAATAATAATAATAATAATAATAAAGAGAACAGTGAAAAGGTCCCATAGACTAGAAACCTTTTTGGTGATTAAAGATCGTCTCATTTTTATACATTTATGGGAATTTCAAATTGGTCAGCGTCTTTTCTGAGGACCTAGAGATTATAGATAATGGCATAAAACGATAAGACGTTACGTAAAAGGTGAGGTTCTTCCTAGTTAAAGACCATTAGAATTTGACTGAATATGGGAAAATTGAAGATAAATAGAAAGGAAATTAAAAGATATAATAATAACATTTATATTATGTGATCATCATATTTGTGATAATTTTACTCGTTCATATAGTTCATTAATAAACGTCTTTTAACACGGAATATAATAAATGAAAAGTCTGGATTAAAAACATTTGTCATGATGTGGGCTTTCTCTTTTCTTGCCTACGCCGGAATTTTTGGGTATTACCACTGTACATATACTAATAATCAATCACCTTTACGCTTCACAAACAACATTCCTTACAGATGTCGGAAGTTGACAGTTTTAGTATGAATAGCAAATTGATTTGGGCAGATCATAGCTACAGCGAAATGGATTCGAAAAACCTTTTGCAACTTTGCCTTGAAGGTCTTCTCTTCGAGAGGACTTCGTAACCATAGGGTCATTTTCATCAGCATTGCATTCAGCGCAGTAAATGCAGGATTCGATGTCTGAATCCCTTTACATCAAAGCCACCCACAGGCATTCGTGTGTCAATACTTTGTGTTGATGGTAGGGCATGAAATAGATTGTACGTGTGAACGGCTGCCAGCGCCTTTCACTCAAGGAACTCGGCTGTCCTTCAGGGCTCGTCTATTTAAGGCAACAACTATTTCCTTATTGAAGGATTAATATTTTTGTTGCATTTATCATTTCTGAAACTGTGCAGCCGATATCAATATTTATTTCTTTTTAGTAGAAGAGCCACCACAAAAGGGAAATGATATTATTCTCAATCACAGTCATGTTGTAAATGCTGAGGGAAAGATGAAACCTCTTACTTAAAAAACAAAAGCAATAATAATAATAATAATAATAATAATAATAATAATAACGAGAATACGTTTTGTCAAATGAAAATCATTAATTATGATCATCTGACTAGCATGTGGTTCTGGTAATCAACAGAGTATGAAATCTAAAGTGAGTAAAACTGAGTAATTAGCAGAGCCAAAATTAATAAGCTAACTACCGAGTAATTAAGTCATTAGCCCAGTAATGACGTACAAACCTGGATAATGACTATGTCACTGGTGAGCGCCGGAGATACATTGGGGAAATTCTAATAACTATATTTTGCCGATTATTAATCAAGGAGACTTGTCCGTGAAACTGGTGCTTGTCTCTTTGAGCTGAATTTTTTGTCGATTGTTGAGAACTGACGTAACCACGGCTACCGTTAGCACCTTCGTTTTATCTTATGGGCTGTAGTTGATGACTATTTTAATAAATAAGGTTAAGAAGACCAGTAACTTCTCAATGGTAGGCTGAGCCAAGTGGCCCACATCAGGACTTCTATACCTGCTGATAATCTGCCACATATACTATCTGCCTTCAGGCAAGAATTAAGCTGGTACACTGCACACCAAATATAACAAGTAAAAAATGCGTCGAAGTTTCTTCGATGTGCTGCAGTATGAAACTCTCAGCCACGACAAGGCAGCGCTCAGTTGCTCCCCAGATGCGGTCGAGTGAAGATGCCTTGGCGGCTGGCACCACTAGCGATGCCAGACGCACGATCCACGGCTAACCTTAACCTTAAATAAAATAAAAACTACTGAGGCTAGAGGACTGCGATTTTGGTATGTTTGATGACTGGAGGGTGGATGATCAACATAACAATTTGCAGCCCTCTAGCCTCAGTAGTTTTTAAGATCTGAGGACAGACAAAAAAAGTCCGGACGGACAGACAAAGCCATCTCGATAGTTTTCTTTTACAGAAAACTAAAACCAGCTGGCGAATTGCCTTCTTTAATGAAAATTGAGAATTGAAGTAGGATAGAGTTGACGGGGATGGACAGAGAGCTGGGAAGGAAGATGTCAAAATTAACGGATGAATGAACAATCAGATACCACTGAAGCTGAGAGACAAAGGGACACTGTAACGTTATATCTACTTTTGACTTTGAAATGTATCAGTTGAACGAGGCAATTTCTCTATAAATACATTCTTATCATTGTATTTGCTTAAGCATTTGTTCTTTTTTATATACTTTTTATGTTGTATATAAATAAACACACACACACACACACACACACACACACACACACACACACACATATATATATATATATATATATATATATATATATATATATATATATATATATATATGTTATATATATATATATATATATATATATATATATATATATATATATATATATATGTGTGTGTGTGTGTATATATGTATTTATAATATATATATATATATATATATATATATATATATATATATATATATATATATATATATATATATATTATGTATATATATACAGATAGATAGATAGATAGATAGATAGAGAGACAGATAGAGAGACAGATATACAGATATCATGGTACTGGGTTATTGTTCCTGAATGTACAACCCTCTTACAGAGTATGTTCCACCGATTATGTTGTCCTTTGTATGAAGAATGCGAGCTTCAAACCCTTGCTAATAAGCACAATGACAGTTCTCTGCCATTTCCAACAATGTCCAACTCAATGGCAATTCATTTGGAAGGAATTGAAAGTAAGAATAAAATCTTTCGTCCTTAAGTGGACCTTGTTGTTCTTACCTGAAAGCAAGAACTTTTCTTAACTGATACCTTTGTGTTTCTACACTACCCCTTTCCTTTCAGTATCTAAAGTAATATTTTTTCCGAGACGAGAGAGAGAGAGAGAGAGAGAGAGAGAGAGAGAGAGAGAGAGAGAGAGTTTTGTGTGTATATATAAATACACACACACACAAACACACGTATATATATATATATATATATATATATATATATATATATATATATATATATATATATATATATACATACATATATATATATATATATATATATATATATATATATATATATATATATATATATATATATATATATATATATGTATATTATAAAATATACATTATAAATATATGTATGTATATATATCTCCCTTCGCGAAAGAAACACCTCTTCTATGGCACTGCCTAATGCAAGAAACAATGCTGCCCCTCTTCTTGTAACAGTAGGAGATATGTGTAAAAGGAACAAGAATTGTTCGTCAGGGAAACATTTCCCACAGGAGCTGTAGGCATAACAACGCTTTTGGGGACAGACAGGCGTAACCAGCAGAGGATACAGCAAATCATTCTCGAAACACTCAGGCAAAGGTGTTCTGCCATTCGATTTCATAAGAACGCAAGCACAGTTCACCGACAACGATAGCCTTCATCCAGTGTGGCAAGGGGAACATTCGAGATTTGCTTTTAGAACATTTGCAGTAGCAGATACACTCCTTGAAGTTCCGGTGGGCTTAATTTTACGGTAAATATTCTTTTTCCTAATCTTTCAAAAATATCTCGTGTTAAAATAACTCGAAAACAATATGAAATACTCAAGAGAGAAACAAATGAGGACGTAGTTGTATAATAAAGAATATTTAAACAGTATTCTTATATTATATTATAGCCTACAGTTCTCTAGCCAATCAGTTTTATGTATGTTTCATTTCAGTTTCTTAATAATACGGCAATTACACAACAGGGAATTTGTGAAAGTTGCTAGAATTCTTATAAATTTAAATCTGCAAAGCGAAAAAGTTTAATATTAGGCAGCCATTGTGAGAAAGTGCTGAAACTGAATAAGAAAACTATAGCTGAGAACGGCAGATAAAAGGACTTTCTGACTCCTTGACCATCCTGCTTTTTTTGTGTTGTTATATGGAAACAAATCTTTAAATATCTTAGACAAAGTAACCAGCAGCCATGTTCTTAGAGAAACTAAACTCTCCAGATTCATCGGGGATGCTCAATCCTAAGTTATTCCTCAGACTGACGAAAACCCAAATACCTGACAATCGTGAGGAGTGCCTTGGACCAGCGACCACCACCAATAACCAGCAGATGTACATCATATCCGCAAAGACCAGAACAGTCACACAGTTAGCAAATCAAGCAAGAACCCGATCAAGATGATTTGCCCTTGTAGAAATTTTGTGTTAGCGCCACTCCCACTGACGATGAAGACCACTAAATATGTTTCGAAACTCTCTCTCTCTCTCTCTCTCTCTCTCTCTCTCTCTCTCTCTCTCTCTCTCTCTCTCTCTCTCTGAAATATAAGAATATATTATATGCAAGTCTGCAAAATTTTAAAGACCTCTTTTCTTTGCTGCTAATCCACTGCGCAATCTCATTCCTGACAGACCTGCATTCTTGCATTCTTGCATTCTTGACTCACGATCGCTCTGGTATTGCTATAGTGGATATGATTCTGATATCATTCGGCATCAAATCCAATATCGGAATCAAAATAATAACATAACTTACAGCCATCTAACTTAAATATAACCACATACTCAGAACTACTCTCTCTCTCTCTCTCTCTCTCTCTCTCTCTCTCTCTCTCTCTCTCTCTCTCTCTCTCTCTCTCTTTATACATTAACTTGTCTATTGGCAAAAAAATTCATTTGGCTTTACCGAACATAAGTTTTATCCGAAGAAAAGATCATAGTAGTAAAGGAGTTATTTGTGTATGTATGTATGTATGTATGTATGTATTTATGTATGTATGTACTGTATGTATGTATGTACTGTATGTATGTATGTAGGTATGTATGTACTTAAGAGAAGAAAAAGCTCCCCAACTCATTTTGCCTGCAATTAAGTTCGTGTTGCCAATAAGGCAGTAGCAATCTGCTTCAGGTGAAGCAATATTGCCGACTGCATTGCAAATACCTTTCCTTCCTTGTCATCCTTACTTAATGAAGAGTTATTAGTGCAGAGCGAAACAGCCGTTCGTGTCAATAAAACAAAGATCCACGCACGTTTCTCAGAATTACCTTTTAACTGTTGGAATCAGTTTAATATCTATAAAAAAATAAACAAAACTACTAATTAAAAAAGAAAGATCAAGCATTTATAAAAACGACCAGACTTAAGGAAAATTATAGAAAATGGCCTGTTTCCTTAGTCGCCTATGATTTGATATATATATATATATATATATATATATATATATATATATATATATATATATATATATATATATATATATATATATATATATATATATATATATATATATATATATATATATATATATGTATATATATGTGTGTATATATATATATATATATATATATATATATATATATATATATATATATATATATATATATATATATATATATATGTATGTATACACATATATATATGTGTGTGTGTATATATACATATATATATATACATATACAGTATATATATATATATATGTATATGTATATATATATATATATATATATATATATATATATATATATATATATATATATATATATATATATATAGTAAAGCCAGATAGGAGAATACCTTTTTTGAGGATTTCCTATGCATACGTTTTACATAAAAGGGGATAGATGGTAATAGGAGAGAAAGCAAGGAAAAAGCTGGACCCATATCAGCTTCGCCTGGAACTTACACGCCCAGTACGCTTTCCAGATAAATCCATTCTAACTTTCTTGAATAGTGTTTTCTACCGAGATGAGGCATTTTATCTGAAAGGGTTGTTGTCATAAATACTTCTGTGATTAGAACTCCCTACAAGTCTTAACTTAATATTTCTTTTGAAAATAAGGTTTAAGCAGAATGTTTCTTCAGCGCAAATTATCAGTGTATCATCAAGACTCTGAGACAAATTTTATTTGAATACATGACACCGTAACTGTGCAGAAAAAACTTCTATTGAATACGCAGACTAACGCACACACATATATACATACATACATATATATTTATATGTGAGTGTATGTATGTATGTATGTATGTATGTATGTATGTATATATATGTATGTCTGCGTTAGTCTGTGTATCTAATAAAAGTTATTTTCTTAACAGTTACGGTGTAATGTATTCAAATAAAATTTATTTCAGAGTCTTCATGATACACTGATAATTTGCGCTGAAGAAACATTCTATTTAAACCTTATTTTCAAAAGAAATATTAAGTTAAGTCTTGTAGGGAGCTCTAATCACAGAAGTATTTATGACAACAACCCTACCATTTTCTTTCAGCTATAACACCTCATTTCGGTAGAAAACAATATTCAAGAAAGATAGAATGGATTTATTTGGAACGCGTACTGGGCGTGTAAGGTCCAGGCGAAACTGATATGGAGCCAGCTTTTTTCTTGCCGTCTCTCCTATTACCATCTATCCCCTTTTATGTAAAACGTATGCATAGGAAATCCTCAAAAAGGTATTCTATCTGGCTTTACTGCAGTTACCTAAATACATTCAGCAGTGAACATTCAAATTTCATTCATTTGTATAATGCGTTGGCTCTCTACCTTTGGAACTTTCACCACCAGAGTCAGAATACTGGACACAAATGTGCAATAAAGGTATGGCTCTTACCTTCACAGAAGAGAAGGAAAAATATAGCTTTGTCTTTTTTTTTATAAGAGTTGTCATCCGGATTTAAATGAATAAGAGAATACCTTATGAAAATTAACATGCGAAACAAATGATAACACGTATTCATGGAGTACAGTTAAAATAATGTTCAACTTTAACACACATGTACAGTGAGTTAGGATAACTTCATAACATTTTATCCATTTTAGAAAATTGTAAAAAGCTTCTTAATTTCATTGTCAAGAAAAATGTCTCTTTTTTTCAAAATTTCTTGGTAAAATTAGGATCAGTATTTAAATACAAATAATTTAAAAACCTTAATATTGATAACAGATAATTTTTTTCAGTAAGTTGTTCCTAATCGAATATTATCAACGGACTTGATAGAGCCCGAAAATTTCGTCAGACTAACAAGTGACTTTTTCTAAATAGAAATGCAGACAAATGAGAATATAGCGACAGCAAAATTTATCATTTATTTGATAATACCGATACAGTACATAACTCACCATTAATAAAATGATGGAGCCATTTCAAAATGATTAGTAAACTATTCCCATAAAGCTTTTGCAGATGGAATGATAACTGCGAATTCAATTGGGAATATCCGATGCATTTCTCGTGCTTCACCTTTCGCATAATGAATGGGGAAAATACCGTAAATCTGTAGGGTAATTTTTTATACAGGATATTAATGAAATTTACTATAGACGTTGAGGTAAACCAGAATCTATAAGTAGTAAAAGATAAATCAACCCTTTCTCATTCTTATCTGATAAATAGACACCTAAATTCCGGCACATGCATTGGAGACGGCCAGTGCAAATACAGTAGGCCATTTACTTTTAAGAATGCCGGGAATTTAGTGCGGAAACTTGCGAAGGATGAAATACAAATACAGTAACTCTCTCGGGTCGTCGCTGTATTTGGAACTGTTTAATTACGGATGAAGGAGTGAATCCTTCGAAGAAGGCTTGAAAATGCAACAAAATACATTAATCTTCTAGGATAACCAGTCTTTAGAAGATCCCATGACCTATTTTCTCCACACTCTGCTCTCCAGAAAGGAACTGAAATGGAATAAATTGTAAATATGGA
>NC_089750.1:17932552-17952552 GCF_040412425.1 Macrobrachium rosenbergii
TTCAACTACTCATCATTTCTTTATACCGATTTATTTGTAATCCTAAGTAATTTCTGCCAACACTCTTATGCACAAGAAATACTCGAAACCTATAAAAAATTATTTGATATTCACTAATCGCTCTTTGCAAAAAAAAAAAAAACTTTTGTACGTTCAAAACCTGACCAAATGTAAATTTATGATGACAGAATCAGTTTTTCATTATTTTCACATTTTCTCGCCCATAATAGATGGATTATCCCTGGTTTTCTACATACTACAATTAGTAACATTTACACATATTTGTACTCTTGTGAACCTCATTGATGCATATGTCGTAGTTCATGAAAAAAAAAACGCTATTCCTCCCCTATAGAAAATTTTATAACATCTCCTTAAAAAGTTATTCTTTAATTCGCCAAGTTCAGCATCTCCTGAATGTATACCCAGTTATATTTCAAGTTAATATATATATATATATATATATATATATATATATATATATATATATATATATATATATATATATATATATATATATATATATATATATATATATATATATATATATATATATATATATATATATATATATATATATATATATATATATATATATATATATATATATATATATATATATATATATATATATATATATATATATATATATATATATATATATATATATATATATATATATATATATATATATATATATATATATATATATATATATATATACACATATATATATATATATATATATATAATATAAATGAAAAATGAAACCAGTTCCGGTAGGATTAATGAGCTTATAAATGAAATTTCCTAGAAATGGAAGTGCAGCCCTGAAATGGCATCATCTAGTCTTCCCACGTAAATTCTATATCAAAGGACAGAATCCCTTGAAAATTTAATACACCTTTCTCGTACATTCGATGGGAATTTAAGTTTAATGGTAATGCATAGTTTAGTTGGAACTTCAAGCCGATATTTCTCCCACTAATTAATGTGAAACTGTGGATGTTAGCCTTAGGCTATTTACTTATTTGTTT
Organism: Macrobrachium rosenbergii; assembly: GCF_040412425.1. Classification (NCBI taxonomy): domain Eukaryota; kingdom Metazoa; phylum Arthropoda; class Malacostraca; order Decapoda; family Palaemonidae; genus Macrobrachium; species Macrobrachium rosenbergii. The sequence goes on from NC_089750.1 coordinate 17,933,590, forward strand.
GTATGATGAAATGAAGTATGACCGTAAACGTAAGAAGATGAACAGGTGCCCAAATATCTAAGACACACACATGCATATATATATATATATATATATATATATATATATATATATATATATATATATATATATATATATATATATATATATATAATAATTCATTTCACCATACAAATAAATAAGTAAATAGCCCAAGGCTAACATCCACTGTTTCACATTAATTAGTGGAAAAAATCTCAGCTTGAAATTCCAACTAAACTATGCATTACCATTAAACTTAAATTCCCATCGAATATACGAGAAAGGTGCATTAAATTTTCAAGGGATTCTGTCCTTTGATATAGAATTTACGTGGGAAGGCCACATGATGCCATTCCAGGGCTAGACTTCCATTTCCAGGAAATTTCATTTATAAGCCCAGTAATCCTATCGGAACTTCTCGATTTTCAATTTTATTTCTTCTTTGTGGAACAGTCGCCTGCTGTTGGAATCGGCTCTGCAGTGCTTGCAACACCCCCGGTGAATCACATGGATAATGTATCTTTGTCTTTCGTATCTTTTGTTCTTTATTTGTTGCTGTTAAAGCATAAATGACACTCTTACGCGAACATGCGCAAGAGTCTGCAGTGATAGAGATAGAAAGCGAAAAAAAGGTTAAAGAGTACGTGATTGCGATTTAGTTTTGTATCGTTATTATGTAATTTACTTAGGTTTAAATGCTGTGCTGCCAAAGGCAATTGCTACAGTGGACCAGATCTCATTTGATGATACATCAAAACAGGTCATCAAATACATGAGCATCAGGGCTAGTGTAAAGCAATAATAATAATAATAATAATAATAATAATAATAATAATAATAATAATAATAATAATAATAATAATAATAATAATAATAATTTATTATTCTTCTTATTTATAAAATCTAGCTTATTTCTTGATACTACTCCTGCCCCTACTTTCCACTGCTTATTCTGGACAAAGGCACCATAGTTTGGGACAAATGGTTGCCTCAGCCTTCATTCTTGAATTCACGATTGCCGTAGTAAGTTTAAGAACGAGGAGAGACTTCCTAATTTTTATTATGGAAAAAAGCTCTTCACAGTCATAGGAATTTTCAAAGTAAGATTTAATTTTTGAGACGTATTTTGGATAATTTGGGCGATATATTGATATTGGCAAATATGAACATTCGAAACTTTTTTCATTAAAGCCCAGTCTCATTGTACCTATATTCTTTCCAATTGAAGATGATTCGGTACCTCATCAGCACCGAAGCTGTATCGGTTAGGGAAAATTGCTTATTTTTCTCAAGCGTCACGTAGTTACTCTCTTGAAACTCATTCCTTAATATGGGAAACTCAGTTCTCTCTCTCTCTCTCTCTCTCTCTCTCTCTCTCTCTCTCTCTCTCTCTCTCTCTCTCTCTCTCTCTCTCTCTCTCTCTCGTGGTTTGAAACCACGGTGATAGGTATTTATAAATCCCTATTAATCCACAAAATTAATATACAAAATGTTACATTTCCAAACGACCAAACGCTAATACAGAGGGTGTATGTATTTCAGCAAACTGGCTGTAACGTTAAAACTACGATCATGTAAATAGACATCCCCCAAGAGGATGGTAGAGACCCATCGTCCAAACCAAATTTCTGAGGAATGAGATTGAATTTGATATTCAGATCAGAATTTCACAGACATTTTCTTTTCGTTGTAAATCACAGAATATGAGTCATCTATGCGCCAGGTATTGCTTCTTCCAAATACCCTATAAGCCAAAATCACTTAAATAAAAGCCTTTTGTTTTCAGTGCCAGTGTCTAAGTAACGAATGTGGTTGCAAGATTAAAGAGGTTTTTAATATGCAAACTTCATTCATCTCCAGCGTCATATATACATATCAACCCTGAGCTTTCTCTGCTTTTATGTGCGCAAGAAGTAATGCGGGTTCAGCGACCACGAATGTAGATATAAATGAAAGTTCATTTTGTCCCATCATTAATGAATTCCAGATAACATTTCAAAAGGCATCAAGATATCGCATTATGAAGTTAGTTTTACCTGCAAGTAGTGACATCTGTATGAACCTTCTCTCTACACCGATATTAACATGCGATGGATGTTTCATTAATTGAAGGTAACATTAAATAAAAGATGCTCTCTCAATAAAAACCTCACGCACGTCAGACGGAAACACCATTATTATAAAGGACCAAAACTCAGTCAACATGAGGAATATAATTTTCTAATTAAAAGCAAATGACTTTCATTTGTATGTAAAGTGCAAATTTACCCCAGACATTTATTCGAGATTTATTGTGAACAACGAAACCAATTTATGTTTGTATCTAAATACTATCTCCACTATTGCAACAATTAAATTACCCAAGCAATAAAAGGCGTAACCTGATGCCATCTATTGCCGGTTCTGTTCTTCACCTTTGAACGTCATACCAGAAATCACCTGAATTTTTTTTTTTTTTTTTTTTTTTTTAGCGGAGGCGAAAGGGTCGCTAACCATTCGATTAGCGTTCGCTCTTACTTATTTCGTTATCTCATTACATTTACATAAGCTATGTATTTGCGTAATTGTGTAATTATGATGAAAAAAATATAACATCTTCTGAATTATTTCTTTACATGAACTTGCTCTTATAGCTTTAAAAAACAATAAATGAAAACAAAATAGTTTGTAAAATAGGTAGATGGTTTTATCCGTTACCTCGGGGTAGGTTAAATTGCGTCAATACAGACAATTTATGGCTCTAGGCTTCGTGTAATAATGTTTGGTGAGTCATAAAGTTTCTTCACTTAGAAAATTAAAAAAGGAGACAATTTCAGTCTCATATAACGAAAAACTAACCGAAATATTTACAGAACCAACTTTTATAAACAAGAAACAAGAGGAGCAATTTTAAACCAGAATATATTATTTCTAGAAAGCGCAATGATTTTCCACTCTCTTAGTTATATGAAAAAAAAATATATCGAGAAAATGTCGATGAAATAAGATAAATATATTTTCATTCTATTAAACTTGCTCTGTTCACATAGGGAGCGATTTATGTACCTAGCAGTTTGTCGAGTCCGGGCAGTTGCTGACAAGTTAGAGAACGGACATAGTACCAAGCGCTTTCACGTTTATTACATATATACACACACACACACACACACACACATATATATATATATATATATATATATATATATATATATATATATATATATATATATATAAAAGTATATGCATTTTTGTTTGTATGCACACGTACACTCACATACCTACATACATACATATATATATATATATATATATATATATATATATATATATATATATATATATATATATATATATATATATATATATATGTATATATATATATGTATATATATATGTATATATGCATATATATATAATATATAAATATAACAACACTGAAAACTATACGTTTTGTAAAATGAGAGCTTCTATCTAATTTATGCTCTTATCAAAGGCGCAAAGGTGATGTAAAATGTTTCATCTATAAGAGGAGGGGATTAAAATCTTTCTGGGAAAGACATCAACACAGCAATTAAGCACCGAAGCCGAACATATAAAGGGACCTGTTATTTTCCCGTGCGTCCGGAGAAAGCGTTCCTTTTCCCTTTCAACTTCAAGTAGCAATTGTAAATCAAAGTCTTTCGATTTACGATTTCTACTTGTCACTAAGTAATTCCGAAGAGAGAGAGAGAGAGAGAGAGAGAGAGAGAGAGAGAGAGAGAGAGAGAGAGAGATGTCTGCATATGTGTCCGTCTGTGTCGATGTATTCGCGTGTGCAACGTCCATATACACAAAACTTTATGTTCATTAAATTAATATACTACTATTCATCTTTTCATACTTCGGATGGCATTTTCATCACCAACAAGGTGGTTAAGAATCTAATGAGGCTTAAATAACCTAATTATTGTAAATCAAACTGATACTGGTTTTAGTAACCAGAAATAAAGAGGCAAGTACTTATACTGTAAGCGTAGTGCCAAAAAATAAACGGAAAATGAAAATTCTAATATTTTGCACCTTCACGTTTTTTCATGAATAAATTACACATTTTTATAGTACTGAAGCTCCAGACCTTATGCTTTGTACGCCTGCATAAATCCGGAGACTGTAGAGATATTCTCACTAAGAAACATAATTTCAAAGAGGTGCCGGCTGTAAAATAAAGGTAAACGGGATAGCTTTCCAAATCCCCAAACACAAGCCCCTATAGAGAGAGAGAGAGAGAGAGAGAGAGAGAGCAGAAACTTATTTTTAGTATTTGTTATTCTTAAATTTCATGGAAATATTAACTAACTGTAATGATGCTTATTCTCGAGAACAGTTTTCGAAAATTGAGTTAATGCTTAGTATGATAAATATGGGACGTGAATACATTAACAATTAACTTTCGTTGCATGGGTATGGTAAAAAGATGATATTATCTATCCGGTAACAAAGAACCGTACACATGCCATTAGATATGGTTCATATTCAAGTAAGTGCACACGACTACACGTGCACATGTTAAGTTATTTGGCTGAGTAGGTGTTTGTTTGTTGATGTAGTGATGAATAAAATTTTATTTTTCTTTTCTGTGTAGAGGACTCTGAATTTAGATGTGGCTGAAAAGATGAAGCATTCCCATTACAAGAAAAAACCTTTCTTTTCAGAAAAACAGATGAAAGTATTCGTGAAACTCGCTCGAAATTAAAAGTGAGCAGTGTATTAAAATTCTTGGACTCTCGAGCTCTGTATCTTCACGTAGCACCTGTATGGAGTAAAGCTCAAGCCACGAGAATAGGATAATGGATTTAAGTATAAAATGACACTTTCTCAAACGATTATATGGAGAAAGAGAGAGAGATAGGAGAAGAAGTAGATTCAACATCATCACCTTTAGTAGAAACAAAACAGGACGTGAAACTACAAAGAGAATGCATAAGACCAAATAAAGATGCTTTAACGAACGAATCTTTTTATCTGACCTTTTAATGAACTTTGAGACGCCATGAGAAGTGCCAGAGAATCCACAGAATTTGTCAGACCGGATGACAAGTTTTGTGCAAAGCAAGAGAAAAGATTAAGTGCTACAAAACGACCAAAGAAAAATTACAATCACTTTAGCCAACCCATAATGGACGCTAAATTAATTTCAAAAGTCGGATAAGCCATTCATCTTAGTAACAGATTGTACAAGACCTTCGTTCCACGAGGGAAGACAGATATCGTTTATGTGGAGGCAAAAAGGCAATAAAATACTGAAGTCATTAGTGTGCCAACTCCCGTAAAAATCATGAGGAAATGAAGAAGTATTTTCCATTGCTTCTTTATGAAGAAGTATTTAACATCACATGTTGTGGTGAGTGGAAATCGCGGTTCAACTGCTATATGGTCTTATATGTAGACGAAAACTCTGTAAACTTAGATTCCGAGTAGATTCAGAATGCCGAATTTCAAGTTCTTGCAGATTGCCATAGGTTTGTGAAACTTTTTTCGATGGTTTTGGTAAAAGTTATGACAGAAAAATAATTATATCTTTGTTTCCGAACTATTCGCTTTTGTATGGTTCTCTGTGAAGGAGTTGTAAACAAGAAGATGTAGAATTTTAAAATAACTAAACCTTTAGGTGTGCAATACTATTAGATTTTGTTTTCCTTCATTGTTTTTCTTTTATAATATCTCAGTTCCTCTATTAGTAACAGCTGATTTGAAATCTCGTGGGCCACATTATCGCCATGCCTTGTACGGATAGTGACTGACGGTTAAAGTGAAAAGGTACTGGTTTAACAATGGTTATGAATTTTTTTTTTTTTTTAGATGTGGAAGTCTTATGTGGAGAATTCCATTTCTGTTCACAAAAAACAAAATTTCACAACGCATTCCGACAGTGGTTTGTCATAAGCAAAGCACGACCAGTTTTTCACAAGCGACGACTTCCATTTTGGGAGTCATATTTCCGTGAACAATAAATAGCATTGCAATATGTTTTCAACAGGCGATTTCTGGTATTAAAAGCACTCACATTTTACTTCTTAAGAAACAAAAAGAAAGCTGTTTTAATATTCATCATATATTTAAGTGCGATGTGGTAATGAGATGATAATTTATCCCATTTCCTCCGGTCTGTATCACAGCTGCTTTTGATGACGGAATATTTTGACTTTTCTTTCTAATTTTAGAATTAATAAAAGTTAATCATTTCAATTTAGGGCTCAGGGTATCACAAAAATGTCGTCCACTTTGATCGATTCGTTTGATATTGGTTTCTGATTGGTAGAAAACTAATATCCGTTTCAAATTGCTGACGTCAGTGGAATAAGCAAGAATCGCCAATTATTTTTCGCTATTAATTTGGGTTTTATTGCACTTGTATTTTCTTTATTTGAAAGTCAATAGGGCATCTGTTATTTTCTTATGTAAAACACAATTACAATTAATTGTTTTTTTATGGAGAAAAATTTAAATTGATTTTTCATCTGACTAAGAAAAGTGATATATCATTTCAATTGAAATAATGACCCATGCAAAATTGTTAATTGATGCTTAATAGCAAAGGTATAAAAGTAAAACTAGCAAAAAGTTTAGCAAGAGAATTTCCCTGGAAGTGAAAAGCATACATTGATACGAATTCTGTCTTTTGTACCTACATCACTTGAACACTGAGATATTTGTATATTACAACTGAGGAAACAATATGACATTTCATGCCTTATTAAAGTCAATAAAAATTCCCCATTGGAGGCATTTGACAAAACAGAGAGGCCTTTACCTCTTTTAACATCGTCAACTGTTTCCATTTTGTAAAATGCTGAGGAATGTTTGGTCATTGTTAAGCGGAGGAAGGATAAACTTCAATGAGAAATTTCGCACACAGAGTATTCTTCAAAAGGGAAAAAGCTTGACTGTTTCCTTCAAAACCGCCTACTTCTTTGCTTTTTTTTTTTTTACTTGAGGAAGATCGATTGAAAAAATGGTATATAGGCTACCTGTTATGAGGAAACCACAGACAACAGTCTTATAAGACTACAAAAATAACTTTTGCCAGCTGGTAAAGAATGAAATAATTGCCAGTAACAACAAGCAAAATCGAACAAAAACCTGATCTACTGAATGAGAGAGAGAGAGAGGGGGGGGGGGTGCCTCAGATGTCGATGCAATGAACGAAGCGAAGTAAAATTTTTAAAAATTTTGAAATCTAAAAATAATGAAAACAGTAGCTAAATGCTATTATTATTACAACAATCACACGCATTTCTGATGAACTGAAAAATGAATGAATTATATCAAGATATGCATGAGTATTTGCTAAATGCTGAACTCATTTTAGAATTAACTTTCTTCTCACCTCCTAGGGCACCCGAATTATGCTCCTTTCCACCTTCTGTATTGTTTGTCAATACTGTTCTTCAATGCACTTTTATCTGTAAATATTATCATCCCTGAAGCGCTTTTCACTACTGTCTTTATTTAATGATTACTTCTATGCTTCTCACAGTATCAACCCTTCTCACTTAACAGAAATTACTCAGTCAGTTAACCTTAAAACTTTTTCTTTAGATCATCTGGTAAAAATGGTGCTTTTCATTGTCAGTCGTTCTTTGATCATACATTATCTCCCTATTTATTCTAAAATCGGTCCGAAAATACACGAGAAGTTCAGTAGGAGAATAGGTACCAGCCTTCGGACTGGAGAGTTAAACAGTGGGTCTAGCGGCACACTGACCACGTGTCATACGCAATGGGACCTGTCCCCCACTGGCTGTCGGCCTAAGAACCAGGAGATCAGCACCTTCCTTATGAGCCTACAGAGGTTCAGGAGGACTTTAACATAACTACTTACATAATATCTTTACTAACATTAGTTTTTTCCCCTTTCTCACTTAAATTACCCTCATCATCTTATAGTTTCAATTCAATATAACTTTCAACTTACTTCAGCTACTGATAATTTCACAAGTTCCTGAACATTCTCTTCACAATGATTTACCTGCTATAAATCAACACGAACCATCTGTCATTGCAGACTTCATTTACATGCTATATTCTTAACCAATATTTACACTTACAACAGATGTTCATTTCGCGATTTCGATCTTTATAGATATGAAGCAGAACCCAAGTCGTTCTTAAAGCATTTCGAAATATGCACCAGTTCTACTGCCAGGTAATTCTGATTAGAGGCGTAAAGATAATAAAAGCCTTTTGGAATGGAGTCTAGAATTTAGGCGCTGGAAGGGAAACTGGTAGCAGAAAGGTTTGAAAGATGTAACATGAGGAAAACCTCGCAGTTGAGCTATGAAACATTTGTTAGGAGGTGGATAGCAAGATGGAAGAAAGAGAATATAAACTGAGGTACAGTCAAAGGAATGAAAGGGGTTGCAGCTGGTGCCCGAAGGGTCGCTGCAAAGAACCTTAAGTGCATGAGTACCCTGCCATAAACCATCTCAAAAGGTGAGAGATAATAGGACTATAGAATAGCTTCACACACTGCAGATATTAAGTGACTGTCCCCGTCATCCTAATTCAAGATTTTTACGTACCAGAGGTTAAAGACTAATTTATATTATTGATTTCCGTTGTTCACTACTAAACAGATTGCTAGTGAAATTTGAACTACTGACTGTTTAAACTGAAAGGTTTCCTCATTCTAATGTACATTATTTGTTGTAAAAATTTTTTAACCAGTCTCTTTAAATTTTTTAAACTAATCCCCTCATTTCTTACACTTTGTTTTTTTCCACTTTTCTCGGCAATATTCATTGAAAAATTTATAAGTTTATTCTTGAAATGAAGCAAGAAAAAAGTGTATAAGCCTCTTTACTGTATACGGAAAAGGAAGATAATTACGTACCCGAGGATATTTTGCTCTCTGCATACAAAGTAACGATAAATAGAAAGGAATATCAAAAATTAAAGATAATAAACGCTGGTATAATTTAAGGGGTCCTGCATATTGGCCAAATGTGTTTATTACCCTGACTGTATGCTGGAAAAATGTGTGGTTTTGTATGGTATTTTTTTTTTTTAAATATAGTACGGTATCAGTTGTAGCACAAAAAAGTTATCAATAGTAAAGTAATTTGTATTAGTAATAATTTCCCTTCCACAATACTGTGTTTTCAATGTATATGTAAATTACAGCCTAAAATAACTTATCTCTCGTCGTCCGTCAAAATCATCTCACCCATTGTCTAAATACCCTGGTGCGCAGTCGTGGGACATAAATTACCCGACACTGTCTATTTTTATGCTCATTAAGTGGCACAAGGCTGTAGTGTTCTGGTCTTTCCAGTAGCTTCTTATATGGCTATGAGCTACTATGATGGAAGGTGCTGTGTACAGTAGAGTGGGCTTCGGGTAATGTTTACCCCTGTGCAGTGTGACCCAATAGATATGTGTAAGGTAATTTTTACCCTAGTGCAGCGTGGACCTGCTGAATATGCAGTTTGGACATATGAAATATGGTGGTATAACTTTTGTCCAATGCCAGTGAGAAACACTTTTATTTTATTTTGCTGCATTTCTCATTTTTCTTTTTGTTTGTTATGGATTTTAAATGTTCCCCTTCAGTGACTAACGTCTTTCATAGATCCAATATGGTAAGAAAAAAATCTATCACTTTCATTTCTTATTTTATACTATATGAAAGTGAAAGTGAAGATGAGCCTGATGAACAGGAAAATGAAATGATATAATGTATGTAATGTAGCTCCACGAATTGCGTTGACTAGGTGGTAGCGTACTAGTCTCTGAAATATTCTGCCATTTTCGACACCAAGTTTCCAAAGGAATTGAATATTTCTGCCATCTACTACTACAAGAGTACCAAGCATTAACGCCATGTTCCAGATCTTTCATTCTGCCATTTTTTTCCCACGCTTAAATACCAGCAGCTTCATATAATCGTTGGTCTTGTGGACATTATTGCTTCATGGGTTCATTCTTCCGCAACGGAAGTGACCATAACCGACCCTCTCATCCGATGATGATTATGCTGTTAGTTCATTTTTCATAAGCTGTTTTTCAATAGAAAAAGAAATTTTCCTTGATATTTTTTTATCCAAAACATTTATATTCCATCAAATCAACTAGAAAGCAAAGACTTTTATTACCTCTACGCGTCGAAGCGGAATTATCTAACAGTATTACCGATGCCGATGCTCAAATGCTAAAGAAGTGTTGATACACACACACACACACACACACACACACACACACACATATATATATATATATATATATATATATATATATATATATATATATATATATATATATATATATATTTAAATTTCTGACTCACATCGTGTGGAGGAAATTGCTAATGCCCCTTGACTCTCACTTGAAAGACCGAGAATCGGTCCTGATGTGAGTCAGAAATTTATTAAGCTACTGTGAAACACGTTCTCATGTGTTCATTTCCCATATATCCATTTATATATATATATATATATATATATATATATATATATATATATATATATATATATATATATATATATATATATATATATATATATATGTGTGTGTGTGTGTGTGTGTGTGTGTGTGTACACTCAAGTAACTGACATTTACCAGGGAAAATTTGATGCATATGAGTAGAAAAAATGGTTTAGTAAAAGTCTGCAACGGAGATGAATATCACAAAATATAAACGCTGTGTAACTTTGTTTTTACTTAATTCGAAACTTAATCTCCGCTCTTATCCAGTCTAAAGCTTTGTTTTTTTTTTTTATCTTTTTATTTGTGGCGGCAGAGAGTAGATTGCTTCTGGAATTTTTACGGGTCACTGAAATTTTTTCGCATACGATTTATACGATTTTTGCAATAATTGTTAATACAGTCATTGTTGTAGTCCACTGGAAATCTATCTACATGAGAAGTTTTCTCTTTTTTATCGTGTAATAACTTAAAGTGATCACAAAAGGTCGCTATCATGTTTTTAATAACTAGTACGGTTATTGAACCAACAAATTTTAGAATGTACGGCAATCTACAGTATAGTTTTTATCCTAAAGTTTAAAACTTTTAAAAATCTACGAACCCATTAACAAACAGAACAAAATGCCTCTAAATAGTAAAGATAAATCACAATAAAAGAGTGATCGGGTTACTAAACATAATTACGGCTACAATGATTGTTTTGTACGAGAGAAAACAAACACTTCATGGTAACCTTTGAAGACGAATTTTTCTTGTGGGTATATCTTCTTTCCTATTTCGTTGTGGAAGGCATGGTCGAAAAACCAGATTGTCAAGTAAATTATGAAATGTTACAAAGAAGCAACAATAAAATTCTTACTGGCAGGCAATAAGGGAATTGATAACAACGCTCGTTCGTGAACAGTTGAAAATAAATGGCAGAGTATTACTCCTAAACAATAGGTCTCCATACAGACTACACTAAAACAGCGCAAGTAAAGTTCATAGTGAGATGTGGTAGGAAAATTTGTTTTCCTTTTATACTCCCACAACATCCACAAGTCTCCCATATATTTTTTTCCTGTTTTCAGACACTCCTTCCTCCCAGCACGAATCGTCAACTGTTGATGTTTATTTTCATTTCCTCGTGTTTACGTCTTTTGTTATCAATATGGAATTATCACAGCAATTTTCATCTCATCTTCCATAATCTTTTCCGTTTTCTTAAGTGATAACCAAAGGTTTCAGTAAAAATATGTTCCATTACATACATGAGTGAAGTAGAAAGAAGCTGTTTTGTCCGATGCAAATACTCTGATGTGAATGATAACCAAAGATGATTGCGCTAAATCTTGATAAATATTATACGTTGAAATACCCATAGACTTATAATAATGATATAACTAGGGTAAAAAAAATGCTCCGTCCAATAGCTTTCAAGCACAATAAGAGAGAGAGAGAGAGAGAGAGAGAGAGAGAGAGAGAGAGAGAGAGAGAGAGAGAGAGAGAACTCTCAGGCACACACACGAGCAGAAAAATTCAAACGTTCAGGAAATCCGTAGGACTTTTCATTCTAAAACATGTCTCAGTCCTCGTGAAGTTTGTTGACTTCCTGGTATTCAGTTTTATTTTTAATTTATCTTTCCAGGTCCAAAACAAAAGCTATTCTTCTCTTCGAACCCTTTCCCATTCTTTATTTATGAATGGGGCGCAGGGGTATTTTCGGGAATTTATAAATTACTGATATTTACTCCATGGTTATGAAAATGTGAAAGAAAAAATTGACATTTTTTTTTTATTTAAAAGCTTTTTACGAGGTAAAGTCGCATGCACTAACATTCAGACAGGAATGCATATATGTTTACACACAAATAACACTTCACACAAAAGCTAAAATAGCTAATATCTGCAACTGCGGCAAACATGTCATCACTTTCTCATGAACTCTTCGAAGTGAATTGCAAGACCTTATTTTCATCCATACGGAGATAAGTCTATTAACAGAATTTTTGAGCGCTTCTTCATCTACAGTTCTTAGGGCATTTAATACCGAAGAAATTAAAGAAATCTCTGAGTAGCAAGATGTAGTTAACAGACGTAATTAGTAAGTTTTAGTGGTTCCTTGTTGGTTTTTACCTCATAGAAAATGTTTTGTCCCCAGGTAAAAATCAGTCTGTAATTTCCCAAGGCTTAATACGGATTTCCATTTAATCTCTTAAAGAGAAATAAGGCGTAATTTCTGAGGGGGATTGTGAAAGAATTGAGCTTAATTTTACGATAATTAACGCTACCAAGGTTTCTCAGTTGGCGATATCGTATTCTGTTGCAGATGCGCCTATATAAGTAATGGAAAATTAACCGTTTCCTCCCTCTCTCTCTGTAAGTTAAAATATAGCAGCTGTTAATCATTTGTAAATGGACTTTCGTACGTATAAATAGTTGGGCACCAAGCTTAATATATAATTTCTGGGCACAGCCCGTAAAAGAAAAAGCTATGGCACAAAGGAAGTTGGACAACATTTATGACTGAATTATTTTTCGTTTGTTGTAATAAAATTTAAAATTTTCCCTTTGACGATCAACATTTCCTTAATAGACATCCTCTCTTTTTCGGACATTTCCTTTAATTATTTCCCCTTTTTCAACTCATTTTCCATCAAAAGAACCATTTATCAGAATTGCTGTAACTTTCACATTCCCTAAATGGAAGTTGACTGGTTGACTGGTTATAGATTGGGTTGAAATTACGCCACTTTAGGTCCCTGCCTCAAGGCGGCCCCATAGGTATGGAAAGGATTGGAGAATATAAGACGCTGCGTGGACCTTTTGACCAGCTCACCCAACTAACATGATAAAGAGAAGTTACCCCACAGTTCAGCTTGGGCTGAGGCACTCTGATGTGATCGGTTTTATGTAATGGCAACATATCTTACATGTATTGTGTAAAATAAAACATGCATACAAATTCTAGTTAAAAACCGTAGATACTACTAAGACGGACATCATAGAAAGTTTACAAGAAATGTGCCAAATCTGTATTTATTAAAACCTTAGTTCGTACTGGATACCTATAAAAAAAAATGTTCTTAATACTCCAGTGAAAAGGATCTTTCTTTCCACCAGACAGTATTGCCTTCAGTTGGTAACTGTTGCTGTCAGTTAGGCAGTCCCTAGGCGGGAAGGGATGTTTAAACAGAAACAAGAAAACCACCTCTCCCAAACCCTTGAGATAAAATAACAACGGGAATAAAAATTATTCAAGAGCTTTGTGTTCCTTACAATAAAAACAAGTAAAAAAATGCGCCGAAGTTTCTTCGGCGCAATTGAGTTTTCTGTACAGCGTATAATGCCGTATGAAACTTTCAGCCACGGCCCATAAAACTCTCAGCCGGGGCCCATGAAACTCAGCCACGGTCCGGTGGTGGCCTCAGCCACGGCCCATGAAACTCTTAGCCGTGGCCTATGAAACTCAGCTACGGTCCGGTGGTGGCCTATGTTGTTGGTACCTATAGCGGTGCCAGAAGTACAATCAAGGCTAACTTTAACCTTAAATAAAATAAAAATTACTGAGGCTAGAGGGCTGCAATTTGGTATGTTTGATGACTGGAGGGTGGATGATCAACATACCAATTTGCAGCCCTCCAGCTTCAGTAGTTTTTTAAGATCTGAGGGCGGACACAAAAAGTGCGGACAGAGAAAGTGCAGACGAACAGACAAAGCCGGCACAACACTTTTCTTTTACGGAAAACTAAAATCCATCAGCATCCCGTCATGCTCTTTTACTTATGCATAGCCTAAAGCTTCACATTTTCCATCTGTGATTTCGATAGATTTATCAGCACTACACTAAATACAAATCTCTTCCATTCTTATATCATTATATCCATATTTTGCACAAGCCTTCCGAAGTCTACCTGTCCCTACTGGCTCTGCATCGGAAATTCTCATCGGAATCCTAAAATATATTTTATTTAACCGTTAAAATTTTAATCCTGTTTCAGCTTGTCTCCAATATTTTACCCTTTGAATATATCTTTTATCATTTTTGGAAATTCTGCAGAGAGTATCTTAACTGAAAGTATACATATACGCCATGGAATTTTCTAATACCATAAATTCCATAAAATAACACGATGTATAACTGAGCTGTTATTCTATTATCTTTTTCCTGTGTTTATGAAATGTTTCTAAATGCAATTAATTCCTTTTGGTAGAACGAATAGATCATGCCCACACAATTTAAGGATTTTATCAAACTATATTAAAAGTGTTAACCTCTTTTGGCAGAGCTCAAAGTTTGTGCAAGACGTGAAACTGCTAGTCCCATGACTTTGCTCGGACAGAAAAGGCAAGGGAGTTTATTTACCACAAGGGACAGGCGCCTGATGTATGTCACCTGTTCACAAACTGATGACACCCAAATCTGATAAACTTTGTTTATCGTTAGTCCAATAATGCAGTAAACAAGTTGACGTCATTGTAGGCTATGCCTAACCTTTTGAGCCATTTACTGTATATCATATAGTAGGTAAGTAAGGGTTATAACGTACATAAAACTAAAAATACCTAATATTAAAATTTGGAAGAATTCTAATGATTTTACCAGTACATCACCAATCTCTCTCTCTCTCTCTCTCTCTCTCTTCAAACTCGCCCAATCCAGCAGAAAAAAGACTGATGCATTAATTAACAATTGCAAAAAAAGTTGATATAATTGTTTGAAAAACTTCATAATATTACCAAAAATGTTAGAGTAGGGGAATACGGCGAGAGTAATCCAAAAAAAGAAAAAAAAAGCTTAATAAGAGACTCTTCCAGAACTTGATTGGATGAACGCACCGCTTTCTTCTGAACGATTGGTAGCATTCAGTGACCCAGTAACGTAAGCATTACGAACAAAGGAATTGCTAGCATGGGAATTTCATTTTCCAGGTCATCGGGAAAGGATAATAAAGTGATATTTTTTTTTTTGTATTTTGACAATTAAAGTGATGATTAATTATCATAAGAATAAGAAGCAGTAAGGAAATCGGCAGTTAAAAATTCTTACATGCAGTAGAGTAGACAAGGAGAAGGCAACGATACAAGGAAACATCTACAAAAACAAGTTAATTGTGGTAAATACTACAAATAAAAAAACTCAATGTTAAAAAAAATTTTGCTGGTTGTTTTCGTAGTTACCCTCTCTCACTCTCTCTCTCTCTCTCTCTCTCTCTCTCTCTCTCTCTCTCTCTCTCTCTCTCTCTCACACACACACACACACACAAACTCACAAATGGCAAACAAGTAATGCAATTAATCGAGAGGAGACAACAATGGATGCCCTTGAATGTATCGGAAAATTATTTAGAATTTTCTTGGAAAAAAGTCAAAATTTTAGAAAATATTAGTTTAAAAATCAAGCTAATATTCCTAAAAAATATCTAGCATAACAAAGAGAGACGTACGAACAGAATAGGTGAAGCTTAACTATTGATTATTTTATGTAGCACTAAAGAAGAAACTAGGATAAACAGCTGTCAGATCGATAGACTTTGAAAATTATATTACAATTAATTATTCTTACCTAATCTATTTTCGGCACATTTCTTACTTAATTTAACAGATTTTCCTTTTGCAGATTTTTATCGTTTAATATATTTTTGGGGTTACTGACAATGCAGGCGGACAGATAAACAAACAGATGGCCAGACAGGTTAATTGTTAAATGCCCCGATGCATTAATACATATTCAAAAGTGTTTCTCCAAACTGCTTTAACCTGATCACGAGAAAAGCCAAGAAATGCTTCAGTTTTCCAGTAATTACGCATGCACATAAATACTGAAAAATCCGAACTGATAGTATGAGATGATCAACGTTTGTAATATTATATTTTATACAAACGGAAACCAGTTCACATGGTTAAGTAATTACCCTAACAAGAATGCAAGGAAATTTCGTCAGGAAGGCTAAGGCATGAAATAAAATGTTCAAACCAGCAGAGGAAATATGCGAAAAATCATCATCTTTAATGAGCTGAATGAACCAGCTTAAATTTATCTCCTTTCTCAACTTCCTAAGTATCGCAAAACAGAAAAAAAAGAGGCAAATGAAAAGTGAAAGACAGATCATAACTTAACGGAATCTTCTCTTGGGCAAATATTTTGCTTTCGTTGCTTAATTAAGTAAATCAAACGGACTCTCACTAGAAAGTTTCAAGCGTGGGCGGTTTCAGTGATTCGCTCTCCCACCGCTGGAGCCACCTCTGGCTCTTCCACAAAGCTGAAATGCCGAAACTCCCTAGTAATATGTTTCATCATCTGTTGGGGTACAGATTGACAACAGTACTCTATCACTCCTATTTCACAGGTATTTTTCATTGTGTTTAGTTTGTGCTAAATAGTTTCAACTGGAGTTCTGAAAACTTCTTAATATGTTGGAAGTTTCATTCATCAAAAGCGTGCAATTCATGCGACGTATTGTAGACCTTAAATTTGAAGCCTAGAATGGAATTAAGGAAGTGCATTGCATTGCTATAGCTAGACTCTCAAGAGCTGCTGTTAGTGCCGACACACTCCCTTAGTAATTTGGATATCAGAGAAGAAACAAGTAAAATATGCGCCGAAGTTTCTCCAGCGCAATCGAGTTTTCTGTACAGCATATAATGCTGTATGAAACTCTCGATGTGCTGCAGTATGAAACTCTCAGCCACAACCGGATAGCGCTCAGTTGCTCCCCAGACACGGTCAATTGAAGATGCATCAGCAGCTGGCACCTCTCGCTGTGCCAGACTCACGATCCATGGCTAAACTTACCTTAAATGAAATAAAGACCACTGAGGCTTGAGGGCTGCAATTTGGTACGTTTGATGATTGGAGAGTAGATGATCAACATACCAATTTACAGGCCTCTAGCCTCAGTAGTTTTTAAGATCCGAGTGCGGACGAACAGACAAAGCCATCTCAATAGTTTTCCTTTCCTTTACAGACAACTAAATTGTCATAATGGGTGGATTTTAGATTTTAATGATCCTTTCATTGTATATGAACGATTCGTTTGGGAAATGCTGTATTAAAACCCATCAACTGATAAATGCCAGGAACATAACATAAGATTTAAATTATTAGATTCTTAAAGGTCACCCATTGTTCCGTTCATTTTCACAACAATGCATTATGCATCATCCCAAGTTTCCCCTGGTTTCTAAGTAAGGTTTCTGATTTCTTCCTTAGAATTATTTCACAGAAAAACGTCAATGCACTCTTCTCAGCGACGAGGACATGTCGCAGGATAAGAAGGTATCGTAGTAGATAGTTCCTCGTCGGATGAGTCGGCAGAGTTCTCGGCTAGCACTCAGCTAGGCCCGAGTTCGAGACTCCGGCCGGCCAATGAAGAATTAGAGGAATTTATTTCTGGTGATGAAATTCATTCCTCGTTATAATGTGGTTCGGATTCCACAATAAGCTGTAGGCTCCGTTGCTAGGTAACCAATTGGTTTTTAACCACATAAAATAAATCTAATCCTTCGGGCCAGCCCTACGAGAGCTGTTAATCAGCTCAGTGGTCTGGTTAAACTAAGGTATACTTATGAAATGTGATTCTTTCCTTTGTGGTAACACCTCACATACGGAAATAGATGACCTTCTAGACCTAACACGGACTAGCAGCCGACTCTGGCAAGGTTAGGGATATCACGACTTCTCGTGTGTGAATATGGAAGAAGATGACCATAGGACTAAAACTCTACATAGACTCATTGTTTGAGGGATAGTTCATTAGGTTTATTGATAGCTACTCTTATAGCGTTTAGGCTCATATGCTCACTTGAATGGAAGAGTAACGCACACTATTGGTCAATTCGGCATAGTATGAAATCGATTGATAACGTCTGTCGGAGAGAGAGAGAGAGAGAGAGAGAGAGAGAGAGAGAGAGAGAGAGAGAGAGAGAGAGAGAGAGTTTAATTTATTTTTTACAAACAAAGGATTCCACTTATACCCGAAATAAAATTGATTAAAAAAATTTAATCGAGACAACACAGTGTTGTTAACAAAAGTGGAGAACATATTTGTTTGCAAATCAAACTTGACGAAAAGCAAACAGAAGTCATCTTTATTTTCATTTAATGGTTAAGGTAACAGAGATTCAAAGACTGGAACCAAAAGATTCGCAGTCTTCAACTGGCAAAGGAAAGAGAAAATAAAGAGAGAGAGGGAAGGATCATTGATTGTGCGAGTCTTTACCTTGAAGAGAAAATTATTCGACCATAGGAACAAAAGAAAGGTAAAACTATTTCTGTTCTCCAGCTGTAAGAGAGAGATCTAGTATGGGTAGTAGAATGAATGTTTACGTTCACATAACTGTTTTTAAAGTTCGTAAGAAAAACGCAGGACAAGGAAACAACTAATAAACCGTGAAATAGAACATGGAATCCTTTTCAATACATGAACGGTTTTTTTTTTTTTTTAATGAAAAAGTAAATAACCAATCTGTCTCTTTTGAGTGAATGTATGGGAAGTGGATTAATGGCTGACTTATGTA
>NC_089750.1:17962552-17975052 GCF_040412425.1 Macrobrachium rosenbergii
CGCCATGACATGACATTTTTAGTTTTCTGTAAAAGACAACTATTGTGCCGGCTTTGAATGTCCGTCCGCGCTTCTTATGTCCGCCCTCAGATCTTAAAAACTACTGAGGTTAGAGGCTGCAAATTGGTGTGTTGACCATCAACCCTCAAATCATCAAACATACCAAATTGCAGCCCTCTAGCCTCATTAGTTTTTATTCTATTTAAGGTTAAAATCACTCATAATCGTGCTTCTGGCAACGATAGAGGGCAGGCCATCACCGGGCCGTAGTTAAAGTTTAGTGGGCCGAGTCTCATACAGCATTATACCGAGACCACCGAAAGATAGATGTGTTTTCGGCGGCCTTGATTATACGCTGTTGCGCCGTACAGAAAACTCGATTGTTTTTAGTTGTTTTAAAGTGCAGCTACTTGTAACAATTTCTGAAAAAAGCTCAGTTTTCGTTGCAAAAATTGTCCTTTTATTGGCCATATTCCCCCATGTATGCACTAACATGTGTTGTGTCTTATTTTTGTGTGTAAAATCCACAAGATATTGTTTTTGTTATCTTATGTTGTCCTACAATGCTTTATGTTAGAAAAGAAAACAATCTTTGTTCCAAAACCCAAAAACCTGTGGATAATGAATAATGATGACGACAATGGTGATTAATTCATGAAAGTAATCCTTACTGGGTGTGAAGGCAGTAAAAAAATAATTTTACTTACCAAAGTTTGCGTAGTTCCTGTCTTGTCTTTTGTAGTGTAGTCAGTTGCATTAATCAACAGGTAGGCAGGGGTCATCAACAAGCAGGTGCAGGGGCGGGCGGCAGTATTGAAAAGACTAGGTCACAATTTGCATTTGTAGTGTCCACAGCTGGCAGAAACAAGATGAGGCCATGGCATGGTCTACCGTAAGTTCGAGGCGTTAAAGACCCAATCGTTGTCACAGAATTTGGGAATCCTCAAGGTACTGGAAACCACAGATATTTTTTCACTCTATTCCTTTTGTTATTGCTCAAGGTTCCAGCCCAGCTCCCCCAGTGAGAGCTTTCGTGGGCCTTCGTGAGCCACTCACAGGTTTTTCAGGCACTCTTCTTTACAGGATGTAAACCGTTATGATGATCGCTACTGGATATACTATCGCAGCTTTACCACAGCAACATCTAGCCGGCTGACATCTACCGAGTCCAAGTATTTTCCATACTGCGCTCTTAGGCTGAGATGAGACGCCAAATTTGCAGGTCTGGGGTGTGTTTACGAGTGTAATGGCTGGAACAGGCTAGAAGGGATATGTTTAAGGGCACTTATTTTCTTGGTATTGGGGTTCTTGCCACACAGGTCCTTAATTGTTTTTCTTCCCTCAGACAACTTTTCCACAACGGTTTGGGTCTTCAATGGAGAGAAAGTCAGCCTTGCATATTTTTGTCTCCATGCCCTTGTAGGTAACTGAGAAGCTCAATCTCCATTTTTTTGCTTTCTCCGGCCTTAGATCTCTCCCAGTTGTGAATATTCATTGGGAGGTATGCTGTCTGCAAGTGTGCTTCGTCATGTCATTGACCAGATACCCTGAAAGTCACATTAATCGCCTCATCCCCCACTTTTGCAGTTGCAATGGGGACTGACCTTGGCAGAACAATTTTCTCCGTATCAGTCTTCTTGACAGAGCCTTGGTAGAGCAGACCATTTTTTTTTTTTTTTTTTTTTTTTTTGCCATATAGTAACATCAGCTACTCATGTTTCTGGTCTACTAAATTTTTTTCTTCCTTTTTCCTGGTGCACCGAGTTTCCAGTCGCATGGAAGGCTGAACAGACTGGCAAACACTGCTGGCCGTTGCACTGGCACTGATTTCAAAACTGATGAGGGTGCACTTTAGCCCACACGTACGAGCTACTAGTGGCGGGGGTGGGGGATGGATCATCATCACATTTTGTGCCACTATCACTGTCAGTGTTGTACCTACTTATCGTCTACTGAGGTGTCACTGTCACTATAATCATAATAGTAATGAGACCTTCTTCTCGTCCTTTCCACACTCCTACCTCTCCTTTGACCTTTTACCTTCTTCCCTTTGATATCCTGCTTGTTTTTTTTTTTATCATCCGGTGACGGCCTGGCCACAGCTCACACGTAATAGTTGAAAATGTGTTCATTTACAGAATATTCCAAGTACTGATTAGCTAAACGTGGCAATAGCAAAAGCACTGATTGGGCGCATGGCATATTTCTCGACGGATATAATATCTTTTTAAGTGCTCTCAAGAAACATGTTTGTAAATTGCACGGTTTACCACATGACATAATATTATTGTCGAAGACAGAAATTCTTAATAATTCGTATTCAGAAACATAGTCATTAATCACTCGCGTTGGGCAAAAATTCCTGAGCATGAAAACCAATTGCAACTATTAAGGAGGCGGTGTATACCATTATTCAATATGCCACATTTTCCTCAAGTGTTTGAAGAAGGGATTCCTGTACTAACCTGGATTTGGTTGGAAATGGCGCATAACATATTTCTCGAGTAACGGACTCATTAGCAACACTATGAGGGGTATTTTTATTAGTATTTTAAAAGTATTTTCTTATTTTGGATATTTTAATGATACTGAGAAAGCGCAAATGCTGCATAGATATATAGAGAAAGAGAGACAGAGAGACAGTCACACAGACAGGCAGAGAGCTAGGGCGGTCAGTTTTTTTTTAAGCATTAATTCTGTTACATGAACAATGATAACAAAAATAAATTCTGTCCGTTGTTGTAGTAATGCTAGTATTAACTGAAACTTTATTAATTCTATTTTTCCTGTATTGAAAATCATTGCTCTACGCTCCCTGCAAAACTAGAATTATTGTTTATGTCTTTTTATTCTTTCCTGGATATTCAGGTTGAAGAGTTACTACAATTCTGAGAATAAAAACAGGAATGTTAAAGATAAACCCACGATAGGCCCACAAAGGTTCTCTGTGCTCTCGTGGGATGTAGAAATGAACCTCAAAAGTCCACAGCAGGTTTGGTTGTAAAAATAGGAGATATGTCTTACCTGTAAAAGGCCTCAAAAACACAAGGTATTGCGGCAATAACTGAGGCTTCAGCGAAGTTATAACGAGTTGATCGACATATATTGTTATCTTGTGGTCAGTGACGGCGGTTCTTTCTGGGCTACTTGCAAGGATTGTGGTAAAATCAACCTCGTTTCTGTAAAATGATCCCATTATTCCGGTCCAGCTCCCATTCTCCAGTTTATTTCCAATCTCTAATTTCCTCGGTGATCGTATTTCACAGCTATGGGGTCAGAAGGTAGTAAATAGATAATTCAGTAAAAGCAAATAATATTCAATTAAGTGTAATGATAATAATTATTGTAAAAGAAATGCACAAATTGTTTTTCGAAATGCTTCATATAATTCCACCACGTATTTTATTCTTAGACTAAATGAGTAAATATTGAAAAATCATCATTAGAGCTCAGAATATTATATAAGATATAAAATCCTTTCTAAATAATGCCAAGTCGTCTAACTTTGCTATCCAAAATGAGTATTGCATGAATGTTTCAACATCATCTCATTAACCAGATCGTTAGTAATTTATTTGTTTTTGGAATGTTGCTGGATGTGAAAAAATGACTCTCTGACAAGTCTTTATTATAGTATCCTCCAAGTCTAATCGCGATGCACAGATTACAAGTTCATTTGTACTAATCCAAACACTTGCTCTTACAAACTGCACCAAAGAAAAGTACCTCTTTAAGGACAACCTGAAGGAAACGGAAGCAGAAATATACGAAGCAAGAAGCAATTTCTGCGAATTTCTTAGAAAATTGATAATGGCTTCTCCATAAGTTAAAGTGTCTTTGTTCACAGCTTATTTTAATAAGTGAAGTTTAATCATGAGAAGTTTTAGCAGCTGTCCCATAGGTTTAACCCTTTTGTTTATGACTCTTATGACAACTAGGTCTGTGGGCAGTGGCAATGGCTCGATCGGTAATGTAAAAATGTTTATGCCTTTAATTGTTCAAAGACGTATCACTCCGACAGGTTTCAAGGTAGACAGCTCAATTTTGTTTCAATTTGCAGCTGATTACTTATTCTATAAGTAATCTTTTTTTTTTTTTACATTTGGATACGTCATCAGTAAGCGAAGTACTTAAATTTAGATGACGTTCATATACGTCATTATAAGCGAAAAGGTTAAAATCATCTCCCAAACCTAAAACATATTACTTTCTTTTTAGCTCTTACCTGCTTTGCAAACAAAAACAAATTCATCCTTTAATAATTATAGAGAGTACATAGCATTTCAAAGCTAGTGAAGTACTTTGATAAGATTATATTTTTCATTTTCAGAAAATTTTCCTAGATTAACGATAGAAATATATTGGTTTTCTAAGCTCAAGAACTTTCCCTATGACTATCAAGTAGACTATGTTTGATTAATTTATCTTGTATAAAGAAAATTGTATTAATAGTTGTTAAGAAAATCTGTTTGCAATAATTTTCTTGCCAATGAAGCTGATGGTTTAGCTGAAATAGATCTTTAATTTTGTGTAGTCCTTTTATTCTTTGGTTTGAAAAAATACCCAGAATTTATAAATCTTGTCAGAGCCCTCTTATTGTTGAGTAATGAATGTTAAGCTACTTTAGACATTATACATCACAAAAATTAAAATTAGAAATATATGAATTATTAAAAATACACTTCAAAATTTCAGTTATCCATGAAAGGGGGTACAATTCCTACAGTATCTGTTAAAATGAGTGAATGCCGTGAAAGAAAAACTTACGAAAAATTCAGTCGAGCTGACAATGCATCCAGAAGTCTTTTATCAAACGAGTCCAACATTGTCACGACCCCTCCAGGTCCATCTTTGCTCTGGACGTAAGATGCATAAGGTTTAATGGCGATAGATATAACTCTCATGAGATATCCGTTGAAATCATCATCTCGATCTGAAACGTAGCTATTTTATTATCACTATTATTTTAGCTTTTATTTCTGCAATGTAGATATTTTATTATCACTATTATTTAGCTTTTATTTCTGAAGCGTAGATATTTTATTATCACAATTATTTAGCTTTTATTTCTTCAATGTAGATATTTTATTATCACTATTATTTAGCTTTTATTTCTGAAACGTAGATATTTTATTATCACTATTATTTAGCTTTTATTTCTGAAACGTAGATATTTTATTATCACTATCATTTAGCTTTCATTTCTGAGAGAATTATTCTCCATATCGCGGGTTTTGTTAAACATAATGAATCTTTAACCTTTCCTTGTGCAACTAACCACTTCTGCCGCTGAGGACTGGTGTCAACATTGTACAGGAACTGAATCCGAGTTTTTTGACAATTAATTTCGTAACCTAGGATCTGTACTTTACATAAAACTGTGCTGATTTACAGAGTGTTCTCTAAATTTCATTATTTTCGAAAATCTAAATCGTGTCTACTGCTGCAAAATTAATGACATCTATTAAATATTTCGATTCCTGTTTTCAGTCCAGTTATAATTTAAATTCACCTTCCCTACGTCATTAACTTATTCTAGCTCTACTAGAGCTGACGCTTTACTTAAACTCTCACTTATATTCGAAGCAATAGCATTACTTCTTACAGGAAAACCCTCCCCACCCCAACCCCGTGACTAACTTTCGTATTTTGCTAATATTTGGCCGCGATTACGTAGAAAGTTTTCTCATATCTCTTACATCCTCGAAGGCACCTGGCAGCGGCTATCACGAGAACCTGTCAGCCATTCTTCATGCTTGTGACATTTTTCTTTTAATGAGAACATTTTTTTTATTGTTTTCGACATATTAGAGTCTACTAGGTCAGTGATGAGATAATGATGGTTAATGTCTCTTCGTTGCTAACAAGATTTAATTGCATTCCGTGATCTGCATGGTGGGTAAAATCCAAAATTGATTGCGTGAGTATAATGACTATTTCTTTCAATTAAGAATATATAAACATTTATTTAATAGGACTGCATTTAAAGTTTTGCTATTTGCATAAAATAAAATCATAAATTCTAATCAGCACACACTAGTAATATGTAGAATCTATTCTAACATATTTTATGCTCAGAACTACCTAGTGAGTTCTTTCTTCTTTGTGAACAAGTGACTTAAAGATTTCCTATAGAAAGCGTCACTTCACTGATTTATAGATACATCAGTGCTTAAGCAAACAAACAATTGTAGCCAGAAATTCAATGACCAACAAATAAATTCTGCACAATAATGTGCAAATAAGAAAATCAGCTTTCACACAAGTACTACAAAATATTAAATGCAAGATTGTGGTACTGTTGACTAGACGTACTAATAAGTAGTGCTAAGAAACAAAATGCCACTGAAAAACTGCAAACATAACTAAATTGTCTACATCTAATGATACACAGCATCTGTTGAGACAGCGACATGGTGAGACAGTGTATATAAATAGTCACAGCTAAGTACATAAATCCATTAGATCCTATGTAACAAAAAGATTATAAAGAACAAAGGAAAATTCTCTCAAAATCTAATCACTCGTTTGTGAGTATAAAGGACATGGACGAATTTTGCAAGAGACAGAATATGAACGAGGATGCTGTTAAAGATAAAAGGTAAACAAATGGCCACGGGTGAGTGTAATCAGTGATTAAATATACCCAACTTATATACATGAAAAATACATTTTCATTATATATAAATGCTTTCATTACATATAAATGCTAACAAAACCAAAGCAAATGTACCACATCCTAAACATAAATAGACGAATTTTCCATGCCATCGTACTCCAACGAAAACTCACATGGAATTCGTAGTTTTGGAATTTTTGCTCCCAGCAACCAAGACATCACGAGAATAGTCTTAGCTTGTCCATAGTTGCAATATAAGCAGCGGATGTATAAGCGTACAAGCTCCTTTGTGGTTTGCAACGGCACTTCTCCATGAACTTCTAAAAAAAAGGAGGGCGGTTTTTTATATATCGTATAATATCGAAAGTCAAAACTACAAAACACGTCACGGGTTAAGTGTTATTCACTATAAATGTTTCAGAATGTTCTTCAATCACGCAGATTTCACTTTAATATGAAATACTCATAACCATCACAAGCGTCTGATTTTTAGCACCAGCCCAGTTAATGCTATTATTTTCTATCTTCAATTTTCAGTTACTTCTTCGACAAATACTTACGGAGAAACTTGAAGGACGACGGGATTAACAAGTCCACATTCATTCCTACCTTCCTTCAGTAGAACTGCAGCTCTCTTTCAAGCCTTAAGCAAACTCCTGCTATCTCTGTCTCACCTCTTCCCTCTTACCATCATCCATTACTATACTCATAAATGCCTTTAAGAATGAACCATTTCAGTTTCTCCATCTTTCATATTAACGCTCATTGCCCCAACCCCCTGATTCTGACTGAGGGTCTCTGCTTACATTTCTTTACATTTATTTTCAAGTTCTCCTTGCGAGCGTTTTCCAGCTATTTCACAGGCGTGAAATAGCTAATAGTAGTAATGGTAATAATAATTATTATTTATTTCCCTCTTCTTTACTTTTCTCTCGAATATATTCAACATACAGACAGCACTGCTATAAAGGAAAGTTGGCTTAAATTTTGCGATTTATTTCTCCTTTTATCCTTCAGTAATTTTCTCCTTTATTTGAGTTTAATTGCAAAAAATATTGACATTAATATTTTATCAGTAATGTAAATATTATTTCTTTCTTAAGCTAAAATTTTAATCCACACGTATTTTATGTCATTTCATAGGGAATAGATAATGCATTTTGATAAAGAAATCCCGAATTGTTCTTACCTGTTGATTTGGAATTTTCAAATCCTTTTCGCCATAACTGTAAATTTATTGGCGGAAAATTCCATCTTTCAAATCGTCTCCTCACCGGAAGGTTGTTCTTATTGGGTTTTTCATCTATTCCCAAATAAAGAGGCTGTATGATGTTGCCCAGGGTTGGGTGCTGGGTAGCAGGTTTAGCCTTCTCGCCAGCACCTACCATTACGACGTTTGCACTGGGCCACAACCACAGTTGCTGCTTAGCCAGATCTCTGAAGGTTTCAGAACAGTAATGATTCTAATATGCTGAAAACTATGGCTACATTGTTACAAACAATAGTTCATATATATATATATATATATATATATATATATATATATATATATATATATATATATATATATATATATATATATATATATATATATATATGTGTGTGTGTGTATATATGTATATATATATATATATATTATACAGTATATATACATATGTATATACATATACGTGTGTGTGTGCGTGTGTACAATAGAAGAAATAATTGTGATGACTTTCAAGCGTTGGAGAGCAAACAGTTTTAACTGAAAATTATATTTTTCATTTTTACTCCTGGTCTACTTTAGTAAGCAGGTCACAACCCATATTTCTCATCAAAGGATTGAGGGCAGCCCCCCAATTAGAAAAAAAAATGGAAATCTTCGCTATTGTCTTTTACCTTAGTATCTGAAGTTCATTGTCGGAGGTGAGGTCAATCAATAAGGTGCGGCAGGTAAAAGTGGGGTTTGCCCAAGCATCGCTCAGTAGGTTTTCTGCTGGAATCTGGATCTTTGAATTCATGTCAAGCATCACAAGCGGAACAGTTGAGGCGAAGCTTCTCCTGGGATAAAAGAGGAATATAAAAATAAAATGTCTAGGAGAAAATAATTTTTGTAAATAAAACGTAAACTGAAGAGTATTGTTTTACAAAATAGACTGGTCAGCACCTTCTCATATGTATAACAAATATCATTCATTAGATATTCGTAAGAAGATTACAAATAATGAGAAAATATTAACCTGAACTAACTGAAAATTAACTGCAATGCTGAAAAATTCGAGAAGCAAAGACTACTGTTTTCTAAGACAACAAATGTTTAAATAAATGTTAATGATAACTTTCGTAAGTTCACACGGATGTTTTATTAACGTCAGTTCTCATAATCAAAGATATCATGGTGGGTTAAGGCCACAAAGGTATGACCAATCATCAGCTTACTATGTCAACTTTTTCATTTACAACCAAGACAAGGTTAAACTTTTTTAGAAGTTTTTACATCGTACACATGAAGATCACAGACGTTCTCCAACAGAAGATATACAGAAGAGCTGAGTGTCCAAGTGACTGATTAAATTATTGAATGTAGGACACCTAGCGTTACTACCAGTAGGGTAATTAACGCCTAGAAGATTTATGTCATTTTGTTTGGAAAATTTTATCAAAACGCCGGAGAAATTAGATAAAGATATATGGATATAATAATTAAAATAACTATGCAATTGACAACCTACAGCAACATCAAGAAAATACATCAGCATTTTGAACAAATATGCACGCAGTAGGCCATCTATTGCATTACAAAATGATAAAAGGAAAGTACATCTATAAATACATTTTATCCATTAGACGACCATTCTCATGTTATAAAACAAGGAGACCCAGCAAAGTTGTACATTATACTCTCTTTTACATTCTGGCCTCACTGTAATTATCGTGTGGGTCTCTGCTGTCAAAAGGAAATCGGCCTGTCATCTCTTGGAGACTGAGTTATTCACCAATCAATGCCCAACAAACTGGGGGATAAGAAACTGTTCATAAATAAGGCTTTTGGTGCAATTGACTGATTGGGCAATTTTGTATAAATTTACCAGTCGCATTTTATTTCAGTTACTCTGAAAAAATAAAATATCCGTGACACAAGAAAATCTTTAACTTTGTAAAAGATCTTTTCAATAAAACAAACAAAAAACTTTACATGGAATAAAGACAGTTATTTGCAACTGGGAATTTTCCTTGAAAAAAAAGCTCATTAAGTACCTCATGATCTCGGCTACCAAAGGTTGATCACTGTTCATAGTTGCAAGCATAAAATTACATTCAGACGTCTTGGAGTTTAAGACTTGCCACAAGGTGTCGCTGATCATGAAAGACCTATAATCTTGGAAATCAGAATACAAAAGAGTGTGATTTTCTTCAGAGACGAGGTTCAGCATCAGAACTGTCCCGTTGTAACTGCCACTTCTAGACACTGAGTCGGAAAGGACTCCAGATCCAGGGAGAGTTTCGTTGAAAACCGAAGCGTTATCCATTCTTGCTACAAGGTTATCACTCTGAGTTTGCAAATTTCCCATTGCACTCATGTCTATTTTTGACTTAACCTCTTCGGTAAAGCATATTAGTAGGATGACAAGACACTCTGCAAGCCGCATTCTGTGAAACTGAAAGATAAGGACTTGAAAAGGTGGATGTTAAACATGCCTCTCATACATAAACATGAAGAGGGGCTAAGGTTTGCCCCCACGCCACTCACCACAACCTGTCGCCCCCAAAATAGTGTGAAAAATATATATAAAACCCTTCAGAGCAACAGGGTATTGGAAAAATCCTCTTTCAAGCCGTGGCTGAAGACAAGTTGATAACAATTTTATGGCAACAAAAGTACTTTATGTTTTTTTGTCTCTGAAATTCCAGCCATTTACTTTTGAAGAGAGAAAGCTCTAGGGAAAAACGATAGTGAAATAAAGGTGAAGTAGACGAATCTGATTTTTTTAAATCGATGTAGAAAATGAAACATCTGGTTTTATTAAATGTTATATAGATAATAAGCAGATACTTATCTCTTCTATTCTCTTACTACTTAATTTAGAAATATTCTGTTCAAATCATTTCAGATTTCGAGGATATTATTTTTCTTTTCTGCCCTTTACCACAGAAAAAAAAGGAGCTAATATTTTTTTTTTTTGGCATAAACATTAGAAAATAAAGTTTTTCGTGCATTTTTTAAAGATAAGATAATGCTTAAAAATCTTATTCAAACGAAACAAAGTCTAAAAACATTAATAATTTAGCCATTTCCATTGTTCTGTGTTCAACTGTAATCTTAAATACAAAAAAAGGACTTCATGTTCATTTTTTTCAACTATTCAAAAACGACAGATCTCAACGGGTTTCCATTTTGATTCATTATATGACTGTTTGACAAAGCAGTGCCAGCTTTCTCTCTTGCCATAAATCCCATTAGAGTAAAACTGAAGTTATTTTTATTTGCTCTTTGAATGCCTCTTCGTAGAGAGAAAAAAATACGTAATTAATTCCCCGTTGTTTTTTGGGTTATTCAATTCACGTTCTTAATTTGATATCGAGTACACGGAAGCGAAGTCTTTGGGTACTTTTTTCTACAGAATTTTATTTTTAACTTTTTAACTTGAAAACAGTAAATTTCATAATAACTATTTTTTTATCATTCATCTTCATACTTCCTGTGATTTCCTTGAGAACAGAACCAATCCACATTTCTCTTTTTAATTCGTTTCCAGTTTGAAAAAGCTACAGGCAAATTTTTCATTATACTCTTACCAGAAAATAAGCTTATTGCATTTCGTTTGAAAAGTTCACGTGAGTTTGTAAATTTGTAAGATTTACCTCCTTGTTTGTTTTAAATGTTCCTGAAGTTGCTATCTCTATGCATTTCAGACCAGAAATGTTACATTTCTTGGCTGTTACATTTCATACGTGAAATTTATCACATTTTATTCCTAAATACTTTTGGCAATAGACCTTACATATCTATGATACTTAAAGTATTCTTCATTTGAGAAGGTTATTCAGCTTCTTAACTAAACATCCGTATTTTATTTTTACATGAATACGCTTGTAGAAACTTTAATCAATCATTCCATATGACTGAAAAAATTGGGGATCAAAAAATGCACCATGATTCTTAACCACGCAAGGGTTCGAAGAGTCACCTTCAGAAATAAGACAGATGAATTACATGCTTAAACGACAGTTCTGACGTAAGTTGAATACCTAAACTTGCATCAGAACTCCTTAGCTTACTTGTGCCTGACTTAATCGTGCATAATTCACGTATACTGGT
The DNA here is from genome assembly GCF_040412425.1 of Macrobrachium rosenbergii. Taxonomy (NCBI): domain Eukaryota; kingdom Metazoa; phylum Arthropoda; class Malacostraca; order Decapoda; family Palaemonidae; genus Macrobrachium; species Macrobrachium rosenbergii. The sequence goes on from NC_089750.1 coordinate 17,974,471, forward strand.
GAGCTATACTAAGCCTGGTTGCTTAATCTTGGATCTCAAATCTCAGATTTACTTGTTATACCGTACGTTAGGTTAGTTTCATTTAATGATGCCAAAATAACTATCTTTTGAACAACAGCTTTCCTTATTCTACTTCTTCTAAATAAAGATTATATGGAAGAATTGGTAACCCAACCGACTGGATAGGATTTAAGGAAAGAAAAAAGAACCCAATATTAATAAACAGGGGGGAAGATCACACTTTGTTTTTACCTAACTTCTTAGTGTCATTATTTTCAGCCCTAGTATTTTTTATACCAATGAATTCGAGCAATTTTGTAGTAACAAGTGAAATGTTAAGAGAAACTTAGGTTTCTGAATTTTTGCATTTATCTCTTACGAGAAACAGGAAATAAGTAACGAGAGTAGTTGATATAAAGTTTCAGAATTAGATATGAGTGATGAATTTTGTCATAAACTATAATCATCGTAGTTTAGAAGGTCTTAATCACTAAGAATTCCAGTCGACTTTCATACCAAGAACTCAGATTTTTTTTTATAGCTTTAACCATCGCAAATCAATAAAAATATATCTTACCAGCA
>NC_089750.1:17980052-18035052 GCF_040412425.1 Macrobrachium rosenbergii
GTGAATTACATCAAAAAAATTACTTTTGAACCACGAATATTATGCTTACGTGTGTACCAAGAGTTTCGTTTTTGTTTCCCTACTGAAGCTGGTCTCACTCAAAGTAAGAAAACTACACACTTATTATACATAAAATGAGTGCATATTTGCCGTTGAAGATTGAAGTAAATGATCACTTCTAGATCCTCTACACTGGACATGGTACGTCGAGAGGCATTCAACCAAACCAAACTCAATTAAAATCGTGTCCATTGTGCTTAATGTGAATAAATGATTGCTTCTCTCTTTCTTGTTTTTATTTCAAATAGGTAACTATTTCGTAATAGATAAAAAAACCAGCCCCTACTATTAGTCGACCGATTAACTTTCAATAATGGAAAATTATTGCTGTAACATACAATTCGTGAGTGGACAAGACCCATTATGCTCTAAATTTGAGGGGAACCCAGCTGTGTCCCAGCTCCTTAGTGGCCATCCTGTCTCTATGAAATGGTACTTGGCGTCTAATGGATAATTATCATTGGGATAGTAACCCACCGAGGATATGTGGGTAGTAAACATACATTACTGGAAAACGAAACCTCATAGAAGTATTACTGACCAGTCCTTGACTTAGCATTAGTGACGGTGCCACAGATTCTTTGTAAATATAGGAAAAAAACAGTTTTTATAAATTATTTCTACTGTTTCATTTCACTTCACACTGCCTTGAAATGTAATTTGATTTTGATAGCATCATGCTTATGTTACTTAGATTTCCTTCCTTTCATAATTTGATCTCTTCACGGAACCTTTAAGAAAAGTGTGAGTACAGAGATAACAGTCCATTTATATGAAATAAATCCTTCAGAAGTGGAAGGGTTATGTGTTACACATATTCATGTCCACAAAGAAGGAACGCTTTCCTTGTCAAAATATGAACATTGACTGGGACCTGAATTAGTATTATGAAAAACTGGTCGAAATAAAAGTAAATATACTTTTCTTACGAATATATCGTCGAGTTTTATGTTCAAAGCAAACAAAATGATAAAATGAGGTCAGGAATGTAATGATTAGTGACATAAATCGCCTAACAAGACATGTTTAGCTAATTTCTACGGCATCTTGCGCTTAAAAAAAAAAGACCTCTCTGCCATATTTCAATCTTAGTACGCTTGATGGGGTGGTCAGAAGGGCACAGCCTTCCGGTTTCGTAACTAGTCTTTAGAAGTCAGATTGCTAGGCCAACGGCTTTATTTCGTACCCCAGCAGACTCTAGTCCTTTTAGTTTTGTGTAAAAAAAAAAAAAAAAAAAGCATTGAGATGGCTTTTTTGTCTGTCCGTTTGCCCTCAGATTTTAAAACTACTGACGCTAGAGGGCTGCAAATAGTCATGTTGATCATCCACCCTCCAATCATCAAGCATACCAAATTACAGTCCTCTAACCTCAGTAGTTTTTATTTTATTTAAGGTTAAAAATTGGCCATGATCGTGCATCTGGCACCGCTATAGGTGCCAGTAACACAGGCCACCACCGAACTGTGGCTGAAAGTTTCATGGGCCGCGGGTGAGAGTTTCATGGCCGCGGGTGAGAGTTTCATGGGCCTTGGCTGAAAGTTTCATACAGCATTATACGCTGTACAGAAAACTCGATTGGGCAGACTGCATCGCATCAGACATCGAATTTCTGTAGGGTGGCTGTACAGAGGACTTAGTCTCTCAACGACTAGATCATTTTTATTTCACACAAACTTTGAAAAAAGACATCTTCATTGCTATTCATTGTTTCCCAAACCGATACAAACAAATAGTCATTAAGAGAAAACTAAATCCAAATAATCATTCTCCCAAATTAAATTTCCATAACATTCCACTTTACCAGTTTTACCATATATTCTAAATCATCTATGATATAAATTGCATAACAAAACAAATCCTAGGTAAGAACAAAAAATATATATTTAATTCTGCTACATATTTATGAATAGAGGAAAACGTGTATAATCATAATAACATTCCCCTCCCTGTTTGCGCATTCTAAGCCTGAAATCCAGGTCTCACTCAATATTTTTGCAATATTAACTTTTGATATGCGGAAGTATTCAGTACAATAAAGTGAAAGCTGTTTCATAAATGCAAGGAGATAGAAGTCCTTCCATGGAATCGCTCCTCATTTTATGAATGAATATTCAAGGAACTCTTAGTGGCTACAAAGGATGCGAATTTCGTTGGTATGCAAATTTCGCTTGATCACTTATGCAAATGATAACATTTCTGGACCCGCCTCTTGGAGGGACCTGGCAAGGTCTCTCAAATTAGTATATCTTCTTTTATTTCTTCTAATATTTTCATTTCCCTTGACATCTAATTCCACAAAAAGCCGTCCCCACACTCTGCACGCCCATCATACACAGATGCATATATATATATATATATATATATATATATATATATATATATATATATATATATATATATATATATATATATATATGTGTGTGTGTGTGTGTGTGTGTGTGTGTGTGTGTGTGTGTGTGTGTGTGCGTCTGAGTAATTGTAATAAACATATTGCCCTCTTAGCTTCTAGATTTCATGACAGGTTTTGGATACGCTTGTCATTATAAAGCCTAAAATGCTGGAGCAGAAATCCAGTCAAACATACAAAATAAATATCAAAATCTTCCTTTGTGAAGAAAAATATATAAATAAATATATAAATAAATCAAGACATAAAGTAAAAATTCATGAAAAAAAAGAAAACAGTCATCATTAAACTCTTTAAATGGATGTGGGTGATGTTTGGCTGTGTGCTTTGCTGGTTAATCTTCAAGCATGTGGTATATTGAAACAAACGAATGACATCCTCTACATAGGCACCATCTGGCTACATGCCCATGTGAAGGAGAAGTGCACAGCACATTTTGATCAAATTTTGAGTTAAACTCTTTGAAATAACTTTTTGATGTTGGGAAGGATACTTGGGAAGCAATGACTACTTTCGAAGAGCGTTTCATCTGTCTTTGCACAAAAGAATATAGTGATTCTTATTCATAATATCCATTGAAAGTAAAAAAAAAAAAAAAAAGCACATTACTGAACATAAGAATTAACAGTAAGAATAAAATCTTTACATTTAATGACTACAGTTTAAGTTAAATATGTATATCTGCAAACTCAAATATCAAATAGTAGCTGGAATATACAGTACATCTATTTAACTAATATAAAATCTATATATTCAGATTGAAATTGTTTTTGGTTCTTATCAAATACATTGTAAATGGTATGGATTCTGTTTGTTACGCCCATTTATTAGTTTTGCAAGGTATGATATATATATATATATATATATATATATATATATATATATATATATATATATATATATATATATATATATATATATATATATATAAGTTCCTTGTAGACTAAACAAATACAGAGCACTTACACATAGTTTAACATATATCGACATAATGGTAAGCATATAAAAAATATCATGATGTTATACAGTAAACAGATTTAATAGTAATACAGAACGGGCATTGTTTTGTACTAATAGGCCAATGGGAAGTAGGGTCTTAGGCTACTGCAAATAATGAATATCCTAATAATTAACTTCACTACTATTAAACAAAGATTATAAATCGAGGCACCATAAGACAAGGAGCTCACTCCTATCAATGGGTACAATGTCTGCATAAAAAAACCTGGAGGAGATAGGTGGCGATGCATTAATTATTTCGAAGACTAATGAAATCCCCTGAAATAGTCACACTTCCCAGGGGTCGTTACCTACCAGAACTTCTTAACTGTAAGTGAGATGACAAAGACCGAGATGGCCAAAGCTGACAATCAAAGAAATTCTAATTAGTATCAACCTAATCGTGACTGCTCCAAAGCTTTATGCCCCGCATCATTCCTTCCAGACACAGAGATGATTTATGCACACCTTTTCGTGAAAGAAAGGTTTACGGAGGAAGTTTTACAGTAAAAAAAATAGAATAATAAAAAGAGAATGCCAATTAAAGCAATTTTATGGTAATGTTGCCTGCAGTATCAATGGTTACCTTTTTATGTGGAAAGGGTGGCTCTCCGATAAATGAAAGCTTTCATCTAAGCTCACTGGGATCCAATGGACAGACATTGTTAGTTCCAATGGAAACATACCTCCCAGTCCCTTTGAACCTGGATGGAGATGACAAAGAGCTTAAGATCTAGCTAACTACTCTGTGGAGCCGATACTTAAAAATAAGCAATTTAGGATTGACCTAAAACCCTGTGCCTTACTATAGCAATTTAAACTGCATTTTGAGTAAGTTACAATAAACCGATTCAGGCTAAGAAGGTGATCCACCCCACGATGTTTCCAAACTTAAAGGGAAGGATACAAAGCTACAATAGTTGTGTATCCCTGTAAATACATGGATAAATTTGTAATGTATGTATATATATATATATATATATATATATATATATATATATATATATATATATATATATATATATATATTTATTTATATATAGATATGTATATATATATATATATATATATATATATATATATATATATATATATATATAATATATATATGTGTGTATATATACATATACAGTATATATATATATATATATATATATATATATATATATATATATATATATATATATATATATATATATATATATATATATATAAAATGTGTGTGTGTAGAAAGATGCACAGATAAACAGATAGATAATGAACGCATTCTAGTTAAAAACTAATGAGAAGGGGATTCTTAATGTCCTTATAGAAGGTTTTGTTTACTTATTTCCGCGAATGAAAAGAATAAAAATAGTCCTAGAGAGAACGAGTTTCATAAAGAAAGCGTTCCATTAAAGGAAATATTCTTCTTTTTTTATTATTCAAGTCATATTTTTTGTAATTTTTTTTTCTTGCCAGCTATATATTTACCATTGGAAACTGAGCGCAATACAGCATACCATTGGAGGATTATGAAACAATTTATTTGCAGTTTATGTATCATTATTTTCTCAAGTTAAGCTGTGTTTTAGAGAAGTCTTTCCTTACAGAAGAGAATATTTTTCATAAATCATTCATTTATTTGAAATATGAATAGCCAATGATTCATGAGCATTTATTCTGTACTGTGATCATGGAGTTGGTTAAAGGTATTTCGAAAGTATTTCCCCAACAAAAGATAGAGACGCAATAGAAAGCCCAACGACCAGGACCAGGTAGACTCCAAGCATGTGCTTTGTTCGTATTACACGTCCTTGGCTGTCACCCTGTATTGCAAAGACACAAAAATGCCGATAGAAAAGAGTAGATAGAAACAGATAACCATCAAAGAAAGAGTTTTTATGAATGATACCGTTTTACTTTAGAATTATTTACTATGTCATGTAGCTGGCAATTGCTACTGGCAATTAATGTAACCTATACAGAAGATAATTAAACTACACAGACAATTATTCCTATAGCTATGAGTTGGCTTCACTGGGAGTTATACTTCATTTATCCATACTTATCCACAATAATAAACTAACATAATTTCTTATTCCTAACTCCTTTTCGTCCTCGGTGTCCTCTCCTTTCTTCTGTCTGCTCAACCCTTGCACTTCCTTCAGCCATCTGTCTGAAATCCCACTTTCCCACACGTGACTTATGGCCTTGAAAAAACGCTCCTTAAACGGGGCACCTTTCCTGAAAGAATTCACCTTTCGTTGTAATTATGTAAGTGTCCAGTAATTACCACCTAACAAGGTTGTTCCATGTACAATCTGCAGATGCAATGTTCAAGACTTAAAAATATTCACTTTAGCACTAACTACTGATGCAGGTATATCAAAAAGTATTTGTATTCTACATTTAGAAAACAGGACATTTTTCAGTGGAAACTTGCCTTGTAATTTGACTACCTATCGGTGACCTCAACAAAAGCGAATACCAGTGCAAAACTATTTGATCACATGTCTTCTATCAAAGTGTTGGATCTGATTTATCTTTCTGAATTATCAGCTATGCACACAGTTGATTTTATCAGTTTAATAGTTTCAGATAAACCTTATGATCAAAGTTAAAATACCATCTATACCTATCTCCTTTGCAGTTACTTTCCCAGCTTTTAGTTGGTGGAATATTTTTTCAAAACATTTAATAACTTGGATTGCATTTCTCTTGTCCTCAGTTAGCGCTGATTTTATTTTCTAAATTAAGCAGTCACTGGCTTGGTTATTATGAATTCATTGATCTGAATTTCTGGTCTTCAACTCATTAACTATCACGATGTTAGCTTTAAACAAACCAGTTTCTTTTTTACTATAGTTTGCAGTCCTACATTAGCATGAAACATAAGGATACGTGTGCACAATTGTTTAGAAAGTTGCATAGAAGAAGACATGAGATATAGAACAGAGACCGACGAGTGGAATCTGTAAAGGCATCAGCGTTGCACGGAAGGTTAGACATTTTAAAATTATAAATATTTTTGCAGAAATTACTCCATTGAACAACAAACTCGTAACAAAAAGAGGAGGTGGGGTGGGTTGGGTAAAATGCACTTCGCCATATATATATATATATATATATATATATATATATATATATATATATATATATATATATATATATATATATATATATATATATATGAGTGTGTGTGTGCGTTTGTGCATGTATATGTATGCATTCAAAACCAACAATTAATACTGCCAAACTTACCTGAAACCCCATCCGAAGGCAGGCGTTACTTTGTATTGCTCTTTACCGAGATAGAAAGGTGTTTCACCAAAACGGTCGGTATACTTTGATGCAATGACGTTTAACACCAGGTCCTTCGCAGACAAGAAGGAAAACTGACCTTTAAGAACCGCCTTTAAGCCTTCCTCTGTGCTGAGTATCTTGGTGCATGAATGGAGTACGAAGAGAACACTTAGATATTTATTTTCTTAGTTTACAATAGCACTGTTAGTTCAGTTACAATGAATTATGTTTTGATAGTTTTTTACAAGTAAGAAATAGGAAATTAGAAAAGAAGTTCAGGATATAAATTAAATAATTAAATATAATGATGTAAAAGTTTAGTCCCTGCCTGTAGTAATGATATTTTGTATCAATAAACAATGGATGAATTACAGTGAGACATCTCGGGGCAGCAAGTTAAAGGCTATATCCCAGTAACCTCTTCCTCTTGCTATTGAGAGAGAGAGAGAGAGAGAGAGAGAGAGAGAGAGAGAGAGAGACTGCGACAAAGTAATATAATTCAAGCTATTCTGGCCAATGAAACTTGTGACCTAAGCCTAAAGCAGTTTGCCAGAAACTGATCTAATTTGATGCATGCATTGATCTAACTACATGAGTGCAAGTCTGCAAGTACAAGTATATACTGACAGATATTAGAAATGATATTCCTTTTGAAATATGTAATTCAGCCTAGAAATATATGTCAGTTTCACTTCCATCTCGGTCAAAGAATCACATTGCGCTATAAGAAAAAGCGAACATGAAAACAGACCTTATTCTTACCTCATGACGTTCATAGATGCGTCGAATGTCTGGGTTTGTATTTTCTCTGAAGTACACTGGAACTAAGCCTACGAATATTTTCGTATCGATGGCCCATGCCCAGTTAACTTGTTTAATCAAATCACTGAAAGTGTCTATTGGAAGCGTTTTTCCTTCTACTGTGAGGTGAGCAACCAGAGATGACTTGAAAACAGTTGTGACCAAGAGACAAACGATCAGCCACCAGCCTATCAACATCTGTTGAAACGATGATTATTTAGTCATATTTTCTTTAAATAGGTTCCGTTGATGTGTTTTATTGATATCAACTTGTCGGTTAGACAACAGCCAAATACAATATAATCTTTACCACATACATAATTTGTTTGTTCTGAGTACTGATTGAACTTTTATATTACGATTTGTCTAATTCAAATGATAAATGTTAATTAATGTTTGTTAATTAATTCAAGTTATATACATATGAGACAATGAGTTATATTGCAAACAGGTATCCTATCATTAGGATATTCGTTCCCTCCTCAACCAACATAAAAAATATTGTTTTATATTAGCTAAAACAATAGAAATAAGTCCAAAAATTACTTTTCAAAACTCAAGAAGCCAACCAAATAATGAAGTTTTCAATTCTTATAATTAACTGGAAAAATTTTTTTTCCAATTATGGTTGCAATCCATAAAGTGTTAACATCTATTTTGATGAAAATTGTATGGAAAAAATTTAGTATTCAGCATTCTCACCAACAAACATGCTTTAGATAAACGACGAAAATTTATGAAACTTAGTGAGAGACGTAGTATTAGAGATATGTACTGTAACTGTAGTTCACTGACGTCTAAAAATTTTTGAACCACACTGTTGCTACTTCTAATTTTCGGTTCGAAGTGAGCATGCATTTCAGAACAAAATAGCATCTTAAAAACAGCAAGAAAACTCAAAAAGAGGAACCTGAGTAGTGGTATCAGTTGACTGTCGAATGGGACTCCCCAGTAATAATGCAAAGCTATAGAATATATCATCATTTAAAGGGTCCCCTTTGCAATCACTGAAGAAAGACTTAATCCTTAGAAGAAGCCAAAGAGATGTTCCCCATAACATGATGCTAAACGTCAAGAGAATCCACACGTCCCCTGAAAGACATTCAATGATTTTAACAGATTATTATAGAAAGTAAGGCCGAATCATGTAATAATATCAGAAACTTTCAATATTTTACTGTAATTGCATAGTAATTCATTTTTAACTAAAAAAACATATGGAACATATTTGGACCACTTTGAAGCTCTATGCAGATTAGCATTCTAAGAATATATTCTTATTATTTTCATTGTCTAAATAGTACGTATATTTGTTAGATGTCTCTCTCTCTCTCTCTCTCTTTCAATATCTCTGTACACACACACACACACACACACACACACACACACACACACACACACACACACACACACACATATATATATATATATATATATATATATATATATATATATATATATATATATATATATATATATATATATATATAACAAAGCCACTCCAACATCTTCTAAAAACATAACAAACACCTCACACGTCTCGAACTGTCAACCTAAACGCCCAGTTCTCCTCGCTGCTGGGAGAAAGGGAGCTGGGGATTGGTACGATACACGTACACATCGTTACCGGGGTCTAAGCGATGTCAGGCAGGGCAGCCGATCGAGGCTAAGGCCTACCCCAACGCCAAATCAAAGTCCTTCAAAAAGAAGGCATCGTGCTTACCTCATATAAAAATGGGAAAAAGCACGTTAAAACGAAGAAGAAGATATATATATATATATATATATATATATATATATATATATATATATATATATATATATATATATATATATATATATATATATATATATATATATATATATATATATATATATATATATATATATATATATATATATATGTATATATATATATATATATATATATATATATATATATATATATATATATATATATATATATATATATATATATATATATATATATATATATATGTATATATATATATATATATATATATATATATATATATATATATATATATATATATATATATATATATATATATATATATATATATATATATATGTACATGTATGTATATATATATATATATATATATATATATATATATATATATATATATATATATATATATATATATATATATATATATATATATATATATATATATGTATATATATATATATATATATATATATATATACATGTATATGTATATATATATATATATATATATATATATATATATATATATATATATATATATTATATATATATATTTATATATATATATATATATATATATATATATATATATATATATATATATATATATATATACTGTATATATGTGTGTGTGTGTGTATAAAGAGATAGAGAGACAGAGAGAGTGGTCATACTTTTCCAATATAATAAATTTGGTCAATATATAATGACAATAATGACAATCGTAATGATTACTGTCTGTACTTGTAGTATAGCGGTATTAATAAAATCTTTATATTGAATATAATTTACAGCTGTTTTCAAAACTATGATTACGCTCTGCGTAACGAGAGGATTATGTAGTTTCTTAAAAAATTCCTGGATTTTCGCTTTGAAGGGCTACCTCTATTTTGAGTAAAAATCACTGGAATCTTAAACATAAACTCATAATATGACCAAAACAGTTCCATTTACTCTAGCGGGCTCTAGAACAATGAATCTCAACAGTGCAAAAAATATATGCTATTAAAAATAAATATAGAGAAATATCTAACCTGTGAAAGGCCTCAAGAACACAAGGTACTGCGGTAATAACTGAGGCTTCATTGAAGTAATGATCATTTGATCAACATACACTGTCGTCTTGTGGTCAATGACAGCTATCCTTTCTGGACTGCTTGCTAGAATTGTAGTAAAATCGGCCTCACTGTTGAGTAAACTTCCCATTATTCCGCTCCAACTTCCATCTGAGAGCTGAATACCAATTTCCATTTTCTTTGGTGATCGTACCTCATAGCTATAAAATAAAGATGGAAGAAACAAATAATGAAAAGCAAATAGCATTTGATTATCAAATAACATATATTTTAATTTTATTATGTCGAAAAGAATACCTGCATCACTCGAACTGATTTTCTAATGATTCTTCTTTTCTTCGATAATGGCATTTAATAATATTTAGCCAATATTCGTATTTTTACTAAAAAGAAGAGTACAAAAATTCTAAGTCTTGTATGTTTATTCCATACTGAAGTCGGTAAGCACACCAGTAGAATACGCTGGTAAGTTAAATGTGGGTAGCAAATACCGTAGAGTTTCCAGTGAGGTTTTGTCGGGCAGCAGGTGATGCAGTTATTCTTTTCAGCAGTACGTGCTTAACAAAGGTTGTACTCCCATTCTAAGTTTTAATATTATTATTATTATTATTATTATTATTATTATTATTATTATTATTATTATTATTATTATTATTATTATTATTATTAAGCGTGGTTAACCTGACTTTCTTAATTTCCTGGATGTATGGAACTTCCCATCTGTGAAAACACAATATGTAAGACACATCCTTATTATAGTTTACACCAAACACTAGGTAGCTATTTTCTTATTGCTAGCTCAGATTTCATAATCTAAAATCTTTATTTGATATACTACACTTACGAAAAGTGCTTCATTAAGGAGTAGGCCAGTTTTTGTGACTTTAGAATTGGGTAATGGCGCCTCTATATGATTGACAGTGATCTCTTGTTCACAACTTCTCAGCCTAAGTGAAGTTCAATTGTAATGAGATATTTTAGGAGTAATTTAATCAATCTAAATTCATCTTTAGTCTAAAATACATTCATATTCTTAAGTCCATCTTACTTTGTTGATAAAATCGAAGTCATAACTTATTAAATACAGATAGCACAGGTACATTTCATCGATATCAGATTACTGAGATAATATTATAGTACCGATTTCACAGATATAATTGTAAGTACTATAATTTTATACTGACGTTATGTTAAAGGTCTTTAAGATAAGCGATTTGTTATAATTTACTCACCAATGAAGCTTTCACTCGCGTAGGGTTAAGTTTTTAATATTTTATAGGCCCTTAATTGAAATGTAATTTCTATGACTAAAAAAAATGTTGATAATTTAGGGATCTTGTCAAAGCTGTTGTCAATTAGTAATAATCACTAAAATAGTCTAACCATTGTACATTAAAGCTCCAAAAACAAAAGAATTATATGAATGAATGACAGGTAAAATTGCGAATTAAATGCTTATGAAAATGGATGAAACTCATAAAGCCCTTACTAAAATTAGTGAAATTCGTAAAGAAAGCTTACGTAAAATTCAACCCGTAAGACAGTGCATCCAGTAGTCTCTTATCAAATGAGTCTAACATTGTCACAACCCCTCCAGGTCCATCTTTGCTCTGAGTGTAAGATGCATAAGGTTTAATGGCCACAGATACAACTCTCATGAGATGTCCTTGGAAATTACCGTCCCAGTCTGAAACAAAAGTTTTGTTTTCATTATTATGTCTTCTTTATACAGGTAGTATCGGTCTTCATCAGTTCCATTTAGCTTTTACTAATTTTACTACTATGACTAGCACTTCTACTGGGGTAAGTGGTTGTACTGATATTGTACAGTAATTGCATCGAAGTTAGTTTACAACTAAATACTTTCCCTAAGGTCTGTTCTTTGCAGATTTACCAGGCAGCCTCTGATTGTCTTTATTTTCGAAAATCAAAATACATTTTGGTTCAAAAGTAACACCTACTGCTCAGTATACCTCAATTATTATTTTTCGGCCCGTTTATAGCTTAGATTCACTTTCCTATGCGAAAGCATTAAACTCTCCCAGTTCTGTAGGTCGATAGAACAATATACTTTATTTTATTTACGGTGACATGTTTAGACCTTTAATCAATTCTTACTTATTCAAATAAAGTGTTTATATCTAATAATCTTTCAGAGCATTGCGAAACTTTCGCAACTTTTGCTAATGTTTGATAAACATTTCAGAGAAAATGTTATAGTGTCTCTTACATCCTCCTAGGTATTTGGCAGAGAATATGTAGTCCTGTCAGCCAAACTTCCTGATTGTGACTTTCTTTCTTTTATTTGCAAACTGACTTTTCTGCTTCTTTATTTATTCATTTTTTGTCTCTGTTATTGCTGATAGAGAATCTGCTTCTTTGGCTATTATTAGAGATTACTAGGTCATTGATCACAGAAGGATGGTTAATGTCTCTTGTATGAACAACCTGTAATTAATTGTATTCATGGACCTCCATAACAATAAAAGTTAAAATAGTTGCCTGAATAAAATTTCTGTTTCTCCCATTTAAGAAATCAAAACAACTCTTATTCAAAGGCATCGATTTGAAGTTATGAATTTCTAATCAGCTAACACGCTCAATGAGTAAATTTTGTTCTAATATATTTTATGCTCAGAATAACCAAGCAAGGCATTACTATTTTGTGAACATGCGACACTCAAAAATCATTTGTAGAAAACTTCACTTCACAGATTTTTAGGTAATCAGAATCTATTGATTATATGTGGAAAAATGTAAACATGACGTCTGATCAACGTAACTTCAGAAGAAGCTGTGCCAGACAAATCATTTGTGTAGAGTAAATAAAAAAGCAGTTCATACACAAATTCAAAAAAATAAAACTACTGACTAGACATATGAATGGGCAGGGTTGCAGTTAAGAAACAAACTGTATCATCGAAAAAGACCAAACAGATGAATTTTCTGTACCTAATAACTCACATTATATCTTAAGAAAATAATATTGTGAGACATCTAATCCGAAAAAATGGGCACAGCCAAATAAAAAGATGAATGGTGCATTGAATAATATGCAAAGGTTTTATAGAACAAGGATAAATGCCGTGTATGACCGAAAGTATAGATAGTTGCACTATGGAATATCGCCTAATATGGAATTTAAACAAGAATGCTGTTAAAGACAAAACAAATATTTACTACAAGGTATGATTGAATGCAGTGTATGATATGATATACCAAATATATATACGTGGAAACTACTTTAATACACATGAATACTATGAAAATTTTGCAAATCCATTACATAAATAGTGAAACATTACCAGATATCTTACGTGATATTCTTAGTGTTGGAATTTTTGCACCAAGTAACCAAGATAACACTAGAATGGTCACAGATTGTCCATAGTTGCAATACAAACAGCGGGTGTATAACCGCAAATATTCTTTTTCGGTTAACAACGGAAGTTTATCTTGCTCCTCTGAAATAAGAGATTGCGGTTTTATACATGTTGTATTATATGGAAATTCAATGTTGAATAACATTTTAAACCTTGATACTCTAATTTTTCCATGGTCTGCATTATGTATACAGCATCTAGATGTCACTTTCAATAACAGAATCCTGTATTAACCAGGAGCTTCTGATGCCATCATAATCATCAACTTTATATCTTAGATTTTCAGTTACGTATATCTTATACACACACCACTTTCAGACAGCCTCAAAGGTCAGTGATCCCACTTACTTTTGAGGGTGTCTGAAAGTTTGTTTGAACCATAAACCCATCACTCATTCCAACCTTTCCTTCAGTGGGCTCTACAGCTCGCCTCCAAGTCTTAAGCACACACCTTGTGATTATTTATGCTTAGTCTACTTTGTGATTCATCACTTCCCTCATGTCATTATCATTTACATTTGTTCACAAACACCGCTGTTAATTAACTCACTCCTTTCCTGTACCTTTCATATTAACGCTCATTGTTTCAACTTTCCGATTACAATAGACAAACATATCCTGCATTTACTTTCACATTTTTGCTTCCTTTTACAATCACCTTCAATTATTTTATTGACGTTGCATATATATATATATATATATATATATATATATATATATATATATATATATATATATATATATATATATATACACACATACACATACAGATATACATATATATATATATATATATATATATATATATATATATATATATATATATATATATATGTATGTATTTATGTATATACATATATATATATAATATATATACATATATATAATATATATAGCTCATTGAAATATTTACAAACCTTAAAGCTTTTTCGTTATGGACTCATCACTAAACTGGTAAGTTTAGTGATCCAAGTCCACAGAGGGATGAACGAAAGCTTTAAGCTTTGTAAATGTTTCTTCGTCTTGTTACGAGAGAGCATTACTGTGAATCCTCTGTTGATATAATTATATATATATACAATATATATATATAGACAAAAATATCTACTGGTCACTTTTACAGACGCATATGTAATTCTAATAGCCACAACCCCTCTTAACTTTCGAATTCTTCGCGCTTTTTGGAATGACGGAAGTTATTTGAAGCCGAAAATATCCAGACAGCTTGTGAATGGCGGTCACGAGAATTCCCGCATTACCAATCACCTGGCCAGGTCGGCAACGACACTCCAGGCTCTTCAATTCAATTTTATTATATATATATATATATATATATATATATATATATATATATATATATATATATATATATATATATATATATATATATATATATATATATATACATATATATATATATAATGTACATATATGAATATATGTATGTATGTATGTATGTATGTATATATATATATGTGTGTATGTATGTATGTATGTATGTATATACTATACAGTATATGTCTCCCTCTCCACCTTCCTTGTCTTTCGAAATTTATTTAGTTAATACTAACCTATCATCCTTTATTAATTCTGGATGAACGAATCACCCGGAAACATCCTAATCAATTTTCATTAGCGCTTGCTTATCAAAAATATTTCCATTGAACTGAAATATGTCTCGCCCTTTGAGGTCTCTAGTTTACGTAATCATAATATGCACCTTTTTCGTAATTTTCTTTCCTGTATATTCAATTTACGTACGACACTTCCAGGAAGGAGAATCAGCTCAACTGTGCAATATAATTCTTCCTTCGTCTTTCTAGAATTCAATTGTAGAAAACAAATTATATTGAAGTTTCAGCCATGGCAAAACATTACTCATTGCTCGTTTTTAAGTTAAAACCGTAAATCACGTCTACTTAATATCAGATCAGAGGAACGAGATATTTTGTTGTGGTAATGATAGCCTTATTTTTCTTACCTTTTGTCTCTGTATTTTTAAATTCTGATTGTAAAAACTCGTTAACTAGAGAGGAATCATCCATCTTCCAAATGGTCTCGTCTTCGAAAGGCTGTTCTCATTCGGTTTTTCATCTATGCCGAGGTATAGAGGCTGTATAATGTTGCCCAGGGCGGGGTGCTGAATAGCAGACTTGGCCTTCTCCCCAGCTCCTACCATTAGCACGTGTGCGTTGGGCCAGAACCACAGTTTCTGCTTGGCCAGATGACTGAAAATTTAAAAATGGTATTTTGGTTAATATACAAAAAAAAATATGATCACACACATATATACACACACGTGTGTGTGTGTATGTACACATACATATATATATATATATATATATATATATATATATATATATATATATATATATATATATATATATATATATATATATATATATATATATATGTATATATATATATATATATATATACATACATATATATATATATATATATATATATATATATATATATATATATATATATATATATATATATATATATGAACTGACAAACATATGATTCCACATAAGCTCTCGTTTTCTTTGATATCATGCAAACGTTCTTTATCATAATTCCTGTTTACTTGACCAATGTTCTTGGAATAAACACATGAAATATATCATAATAATATATCTGTTGTAATCTGTTAGAAATTTACTTACGAAATTAAAAAGTTCAGAGTCAATAGGATGTAACGAAATCACTTTTATCGAAACTGGGAAAAAAATTTTAACACTTACCAAATGTAACCTCCTTACCTCTGTAGTAGGTGTCTTGCTAACAAATTTTTAGAGAGCATACATTTTTTAACATATAAAGTTAACAATTAAGCTGGAATCGGTTAGCCATTTATAATTTCTTTACATAAACCTTTCATGCACAAAAATCGGATTTCTCTCGCAAGCGCTTTTCATTTTTTTTTTTTTTTCACATTCATTCAAGAAAAGTGCAAGGTAAGCTTATTGGGAGACTAATACGTGTCTTTTTTCTTGAACAACACTTTAAAGACAACTGGCTTCTTCCAAAACTTTAAAAAAAATTTTGCCCTTAGTGTGGAAAGATGCTTGCATGTGTGTCATTTCAGGCTTTACAGGCTACTTTTATTCCTAAATTACTTTATTAAGCTCTTCTCTGTGGTTTGGTTGACGACAACAGAGACAGACCTCCTATATTGAAAGTAAATAAATATTAGACTGCGCTACTGACTATTACCTGAGCATCTGATGATCCCCATCGGCGGTGAGGTCAATCACTAAAGTGTGACAGGTAGAAGCGGTGTCTGCCCAGGCATTCTTCAGTAGGCTTTCTGTAGCATTTTGGATCGTCGAATTCATATCAAGCATTACAAGAGGAACGGTTGAAGTGAAGCTTCGCCTATAATAAAAAAAAAAGTATGTAAAAATATGTCTTTCAATAGGAAATATCTTTAAATAAACAATAAATTAAAGAGTATCATTAAACTAAATAGCCCAGTTAGGACCTTCACACCTTCACATATTACACGATCACTTAACAGATATCCGTGTGAGGAATATAATATAAAAACACACACACACACACATATATATATATGTATATACATATATATTATATATATATATATATATATATATATATATATATATATATAAATATATATATATATATATATATATATATATATATATATATATATATATATATATATATATATATATATATATATAATATATTAACTGAAATTGATTGCAAACTAACTTTAATTCTGAAATTCGACCAGCAAATACAGCGCTAATTTTTCTATGATAAGAAAGTGTGAATAGATATCACAGTTAGCTGTCATATTTTCGTATGGATATGTGATTCATGTTGTTTCGATAATACCAGAGTAGGTTTAGGCCACCAAGTAGTAACTAATCATTCACTCCCTAGGCCTACTAGTAAACTAATTATTCACCCCCTACGTCTACCAGTAACTAATCATTCACCCCATAGGCCTATCAGTAAGTAATCATTCACCCCATAGGCCTACCAGTAACTAATCATGCCCCCTAGGCCTACCAGTAACTAATCATTCACTCCGTAGGCCTACCAGTAACTAATTATTCACCCCCTAGGTCTACCAGTAAGTAATCATTCACCCCTTAGGCCTACCAATAACTAATCATTCACTCCCTAGGCCTACCAGTAACTAATTATTAATCATTCACCCTCTAGGCCTACCTTTTCAATCACGAACGACGTGAGGATCAACTGTCTGAGAAGCTCTCACAGCATAGCTAGTGATACCACGAGCGTCTTTTAACAGAAGACATACTTAAAGGTTGGGTGACTGACTGATTGAGTAATGACGGACTGTAGCATATCTAGCAACACAGCTACTAGTATATAAGTAGTTTGCTTTATATATATATATATATATATATATATATATATATATATATATATATATATATATATATATATATATAATGTAATGATGACAAAAGTATCAATTGACACTCTACCATCATCATCAGGAAAATATATAGGATTTTGGATAAAAACTACATGCATTAGAACGTCTACAGCATTATAATTAAATATGGAATGATAAAAACAAAGTAAATCTAGAATCTAATTTTTTTTCCAGTAGACCAACTTCTGCAAAGAGAAATTGCACATTGTATTCAATTTACATATTAACCCAACTGCAATTACTACTATTTCCCTAAAGTCTAAAGGAAGGTTGCCTCTTATTTCCTGGGGACCGAGGTATTCAATTAGTTAATACCCAATAATCAACGAGACCTGGCAATCCTCACAAAAGGGTTAATTTCTTGTATCTGTTTATAAGATGATTAAGAATCAACCGCCTATGGTCAATACGAAGATCGCATGCAAAAGTCCCATTTTATTGGTATCATATCGAACGTCCAAGGGAGAAAGTTTGAAGCAAAATCTTTCACTTCGTTTGGACTTGATGTACGTTGTTGTTCCCTGAATGAACCCTTGCCTAATTTCAAAACGCAGAAAGTGAACTAGCAATATAGACCGGCAAATTATCGAGCATCCAAATTTGTTTCTGCGGAATTAGCTACGTGATGTGTCCTTTCGTTTCCATGAATATGTATAATTGGTGGCCACCAAGAAATTTATTTTTAAATTTCACTTCTTCGTCAAGGAGCAAAAGGTAATCTCTGTACAATTTCCTAGTCTAATGTAATGTCATCTCTTCAAATTTTCAGGTACTGCCAAGAACTTTACCGTCGCAAAAGGTTATATTCATAAGTGTTAGAAATTATGAAACATATTGTAATGCCATTAAAATACAGCCCAGCCTAACAGTAAAATTCGAGTCAACACTAGGTAGTGTTTCTTTAAAACCAAACCTCTCCCTAAATACTCCTTATCCAGCGTCACCTTACGATTAGGGGCCAGCGGTAAAAATTAATGTTGTATTTATATGTTCTGGCGTGCGTTCTAAAAACATAAACCTCATTTTATCTTCAGACTTATCACTATTAACCCCTGAGTACCTGAACAATTTACAATAGGAGTACCTAAAAAATTTACAATGGGTAACTTTCAAAATAAGGAAGCGTGTCACGAAGTGTAAAAGGGCGAATGGAATTCATCTTTATATCTATCTTTTATGAAATCTTAAATCCAGAGCCAAAAGCTTGGGAAATGCTTGTATAAGTAACGTAAAAGATGGATGAATTCATTTTTATTTGGATGTATAAAAAGCGACAGTAATGAAAAATATAGTTAGCATTGTTTCTAACTGACCTAATTTGTAAAAACAAACCTACTGGTCTGCTGTATATATTATATCAGATTTTCTGAGAAAATAAAATATTCCTCACAAATATTCAATAAAACATCTGGAAAAAAAATCATCTTAAAGAATTCAGGCAGTTAGTTATTTGCAACTGGAATTATTCCAAAAAAAAATCATTACGTACCTTATCATCTCGAACACCAGCGGCTGATCACTGTCCATAGTTGCGATCACAAAATTACAATCAGACATCTTGCTACCTAAGACTTGCCACAAGGTGTCGCTGATCATAAAGGACCTATAATCGTGGGAATTAGAAAACATAACATGGTGATACTCTTCCGAAGCAAGATTTTGCATCGGAATTGTCCCGCTGTAATTTCCATTCCTAGACACTGAATCAAAAAGGATTCCAGATCCACGGATAGATTCGTTGAATTCTGAATCATTATCCTTTCTTGCCACAAAGCTCTCTTTCTGAATTTTCAGTTGTTTTATTGCGTCTCTTCTTGATGTAACGTCTTCGGTAAAGCATACCAGCAAGATGAGAAGACATTCCGCAATCTGCATCCTGTGAAAGCAAAGAACAATTATATGTATATTGTGTGGGAACCTAGAAGATAAAAGTCTGAAAAGATAGATGTTCAAGATGCCGCCTCATAAAAACAGACTCTGCCCACTCACAGCTACTTCTCACTAGTAAAAATTTCTATGAAAAGATTAAATCATTCGCGGCAACAGAGTATTTCAAATTAGTTTCATGTCATAACTGAAGGTAAGATGATAAAATTTTAGAGCGACGCAAAAATATTATGACCCCTTTATGTTCTTAACATTCAGTCTAATTAAATCAATTTTAAAATACCAAAGTTTATCATTTTGTATTATTCTGTTTCCAACAAGAATCCCTATCAGAGAAAAGATATCCATGTTTATTTTTTTAAACTGTTTACAAAAACAAAAACTTAATCTTTCACTTTAAATAGTAAGAAAATAATCTATTTCATGGTTGCTCTGACAGAAATGTCAACTTTCTCTGTAACTACAAAAACATTAGAATAAATAATAAAATATTTTTTGTTCTTTGAGTAATTCAGCGTAGAGAAGACAAGATTATAAAGTTACCTCCATATTTGCTATTTTGTTTAATGACAAAATTGCTTCCTAAAAGTTTCCTCGTCTGTTATACAGATAAAAGAAGAGCCTTAGATGCGTTTCTGCTACATAATTTCTTCTCTAACTTATGAACTTAAAGAATCAGAAAATTTTACTATTTCTGTTTTTTTTTAATAATATAATTATACTTTCTATTACTGACTCAAGACAAGAGAGCGCTCCATATTCTGTGTATATCCATAATCAAATTTGGAAAATCTAGCCGTTAACACTTCATTACATTTCCTAACAGGTTAGGATTATCACATTTCATTTTACAGTGAGTTGATGCAAGTCGTATTTTAACTCATTTGCACTTTAATATTTACTGCCGTATTTGTCTTGAATGTACAAGTCATTGGTATTATTATATATTTCAGATTAAAAGCAATACATTAGTTGGCTGTTGCAGCTTAAATTCACATTTTTATTCAAATTTTATAGGCGATTATTTATGGGTATTTAAAACGCTCATTACATTGTCGATTACGTCACATTTCTTATCTGAAGTGGTTATTTCATTTGTTATAAGTGTTGAATGTCCTACAGCATTTCATTACCATCCTAAGATTCGTATTGCATTTCGCGGTACTGAATCGAAATCAAATCGCTAATTGTGTTTTTATTCCATACGAGAAAAATTTATCATTTCTTTTTATATTATTATTTTTAGCAGATGACATTGCATATCTTTGTTACTTACAGTAGAATTGCTCATTTAAAAAGTTTGTTTAATATCTTAATTGAATAAGTTTATTTCATTTTTTTGCTTTCATATGCATATAGAAACTTTTATCGATATCTCCGTTTCGCAAAAAAAAAAAAAAAAAAAATTGAAAATTAAAAGGAAAATGCACCAAGTCTCTTGAGTACCTGGGGATTTGAAATTTCACCCACAGAAATTAGCTGTATGAAGTACCTACTTAGAGGGTCGTATGTATCTTAGATTGAAAATTGCTTAGCTTACCTATGCTTGGCTTAGTCGTGTATGACTCACCTTAGGTAAGCTACGTACTAGTTAGCATGTTTTTCCTGGTCTTAGATCTCAAATCTGAATTTCTGTGGTACAGCATACATTATGTTAGTTTTATTTAGTGAGGTTAAAACTAATTTAGATTTTGAACATCAGCTTTCCTCAGCCTACTTCTTCAGTCTACATTATGGGAGGAAGGAGAGATCTGTTAACCCAACGCAATGGATAAGCCTTAAGGTAGGAAAAGATACGCTTTTTAGACATAATGGAGCAAGCCCTTATTGTTTCAATGACGTTTCCAGTGCCATTATTTTCAGATATATTTTTAATACTAATTTATGTAGTGAAAAACTCATTCTTGGAAAACCTTGAATTTCTGAGTTTACTGCATTTTTCTTCAGAAAAGAACATGAAAGTAATAACTAGTTGATGTAAACATTTTATTTGAGTGATCCGATTCTTCACAGAGTATCCTTGTAATTTGGAGAACTAAAAATTTCAGTACGTTTAGATACTTTGAAGAACTATGAAGATTCTATTCGCCAGCTTTAAACATCGAAAATCGAATAGCGTTTCATCCAGTTTGATAAAAAAAAAGGAAAAGAGATATGACATACAAAAAATTAGAAAATTACTAATATTTGTTTCAAAAAGAAGAGAGGGAGACCGATGACTTGACGCGATGTGGATAAAACTGGGATATGTCTTCATTAGTCTTAACCAAAAAACTGATGTTTACCTTATGCCAAGCCACCTAGATTTGCATGATGCTATGTTGAATGAAAACAAGTCATTTCTATGGTAAAAGAAAAGCAAAACCTTTCTTGCTCACCTTCCGGAGGAGACCGCCTTAATGTAGTGTCAGACACTCAGCTACTGAAGCGTAATTATAGACACTCGTCTATTTCGGGTGGAAGAAGGTGCCAAGACGGGATTTCCTTATGCGCAGCACTGATTGCGCATGCAGAAGCTCTTGAAAGACCCATGAAAGTGTCCGTATGGCAGACTGAAAAGTTCTGTGTTGATAATAGATGTAATGTATGACCAACCTGTTGTAGGGATATTGAAAATGTTTCACTATTAAGTATTTATTCATTTTCTCTTTCCCCCGTGATCTTATTTTAAAAAATTATCACTAAATTGTTTTTTGATGAATTTGTTTCATTAAATGAATCTCATTCACCTCGCAGTTTTTAAAGCCGATATCTTACATTTTGGAGTTTATTAATTAACTTTACCAAATAAGGAAAAAATTTAGCCTGTGAAAATTTGTTGTGCAATTTTTATTTTACAAGTAAATTTACGAGACAGATTTGGGAGTTCATATTGTCTTCTAAAAGAAGCTAAATGTACATGACAAAAATTACTACAAAGGAAATTCTTATTGAAAGATTTTTTCCTTTATGTTTCTCTGCCAGTTATTATAAAAACAATGAATTTCAATTACAGTTCGATCTACTAAAAATGTTACGTTTCAGTGGGGTATAATATTCATAATATATTTGGTGAAGGGAACATCTAATTTTACCTATGTACCATATACATTAGTCATTAGTGATGGGTTAGTCATTATTGTCTGGGTACCACAATACTGAGTGATGGGTGACATTTGGAAGTTTCTTTATTTTTAGTTTTGTTTTGTAACCAGGGACTTTCTTTTTCTTCTTCAAAGGTACTTTCTTGTAATGGATTATTTAATATTGGACCAATCATTCTCCTTCAGAAGGGGCAGTAAATACACACTAGAAACGGATATGTTAAGCAATAAAAATAGAAACAATACAGTAACATTCAAAGTTGGTACGATGTAACCTACCTTCGTCTTGCAAGTTAATCTCCAGTAAATGGCAAAACATGTAGGCTGGAAAAGTTTACTGAGTTTTGAAGACAAAAAAAAAAAAAAAAACTGATTAGCAACAACCACCTCTGTTAGGAAATTTTTTTAGATTATTTTCCCTGCCCCCCACAAATAGTCCGTATACACACATTTATACACACACACAAATATATATATATATAACACACATATATATATATATATATATATATATATATATATATATATATATATATATATATATATTAACTTTATCACATACACAATTGTTCTGTGCATTAGTAGAGAAAGACCAAGGTCAAGAGAGGGTGGAGGTCACACAGGAAGAGCTAGGCGATTATAGGATTAAAAGTACCCAGCACACAGATATAAATACAGCCGGACTATGCGTTTGCTCATTGTACGGACTTGATAATGTGGACTGTTTGTCCAAGAAAGCTTGTAACTTTTTGAATAAAACTCCATTAGATATATATATATATATATATATATATATATATATATATATATATATATATATATATATATATATATATATATATAATTATATATATATATATATATATATATATATATATATATATATATATATATATATATGAGCCTCGATGGCTCAGTCGGTTACAGCAGCAGCTTCGGACTTCGTAGAGGTCTGTGGCGCGGGTTCAATCCCGCAAGCCGGCTGATCAGAGAGGCAGACACTTTGCTTAGACATCCGGGATTATATATGTAATCAACGGATAGGTTTGCTTAAAAAGCAAATGGATGTTACAGACTAAAACACACATAAAACAAAGCCACTACAACATTTCTAAAAACATAACAAACATCTCACGTCTCGAACTCTCGCCATACCCGCGCAATAACTTCTCGCTGCTGGGAAGAAAGGGCGTTGGGTCTGGTATGATACATGAAACATACGTACCGGGGTCTAAGCGATGTCAGGCAGGGCAGCCGATCGAGACCACAGGTCTACCCAAAGCTAAATCAAAGTCCTTCAAAAGAAGGCATCACTTACCCCATACAAAAATGGGAATAAAAGCACGTTAAAAGAAAAAGAAGAAGAAGATATATATATATATATATATATATATATATATATATATATATATATATATATATATATATATATATATATATATATATATATATATATATATATATATATATATATATATATATTATATATATATATATATATATATATATATATATATATATATATATATATATTATATACATATATATATATGTATATATATATATATATATATATATATATATATATATATATATATATATATATATATATATATATATATATATATATATATATATATTACACACATATATATATATATGTATATAATATATATATATATATATATATATATATATATATATATATATATATATATATATATATATATATATATATATATATATATATATATATATATACATATATATATATATATATATATATATATATATATATATATATATATATATATATATATTATACGTATTACCTTTGCAACACTACAAATTCTTAGTAGGAATATCCGTACTGGTTGTAGTTTTCCCAATTACCATGGGTCATTTTCTACGATAAGCATGGCCTTCTTTCTTTTATTTGATATTTTTGCTGACTTTGATTTTGTGTAATCTTTCTGATGGAAAAGTACGTCAATGTAACCATGCAGAAGTTGGTTGATAATAAAGAGATATTTCAGTCTCGAACCTTTAGGTCAACGAGCGTATACGCAAAGGAGAGCATAGCGTTGAAAATATATATTTACATAGCTATCCACAATTCATACATGACTCATCTGGCATACACATAAATTTGTGCCTATCTTCATTTAAAATTTTATGATGATCAATCCTACGAAATCATCGTATAAAAATTGATTTTGTGTGAAAAAGATTATGAAAATACATGGTTATAATTGTGCACTTGATACATATATTTATATATCAAAACGAAGAAGGTGACATATATAGAAGTCAGACACTGCTCGTGTGTGCTCCATGCAGTGCTGGACCTCGGGGTCTCGAGAAGGAAATTTATTGAGCTTTGCTTGCTGCTCTGGTGTCCCTCGAAAGATGATGTATCCGGTGTCTGTGAGTGCGGTGTTTTCTCGCTGTTAGCGCAAGTGGAGAGAAGAATAACAATTTAAAAATGCGCCGGACAATCGAGTTTTCTGTACATCGTATAATCAAGGTCATCGAAATTGATATATCTTTCGGTGGTCTCGGTATAATGCTGTATGAGCCTTGGCCCAGAAACTTTAACCATAGCCCGGTGGTGGCCTAACCTCTATCGTTGCCAGAATCACGATCATGGCTAACTTTAACCTTAAATAAAATAAAAACTACTGAGGCTAGAGGGTTGCAATTTGGTATGTTTGATGATTGGAGAGTGGTTGATTAACATACCAAAGTGCAGCCCTCTAGCCTTAGTAGTTTTAAAGATCTGAGGGCGGACAGGAAAAAAGTTCGGACAGAAAAAGTTTGGACGGACAGACAAAGCCGGCACAATAGTGTTTTTTTACAGAAAACTAAACTGAACTCTTCTTCGAACAACTTGAGTCGGTTTCTGTCTGGTGATGCCGACATCATCGGGTACTAGAAGGCGGCCGTAGGTGATTTCTATTTGCTATTTGCTTAAAAATTTAGTGTTGATATGGCCTTTCGTGAACAATAACACCATGGAAAAAACACGTTTATTTGTCATTTTCCTGCCACTGCCAGTCAGTCATGTGACAGATTAGGCATTGATCAAACGGGAGAATTACTGGAAAATGAAAATAAACACCCCCACCCCCCAAAAAAACACACACAATGAAATTAGCGCATGACAGCAGCGTAAATTTCGTTCATGTCAGGGAAAAAAAGTCATTGTAAATATTGGTTTGCTCTACGTCGGAGATAATACTAACGAGTCTTGTTTTATAACAGGAAGTATAGAAATGGATAGGAATATTAGTTTATGAATGTATTAAATGGATCAGTTTATTTCAATAGGAACACGTAAATATACAGATATTAATGGAAGGTACAGTAGTTAGCGTGGTTCAAAGGACGACAAAAAGATATACCTGTAAATTTTCTACTGAGAAATAACCAGGTGTGAGGTCAACAACTAATCGAAAAGCTAGATTTGTAAAGTGCACACGCGTGTTCTGTCATGTAGCATAATATGCATTCATTTCTATACAGAAAGAGAGAGAGAGAGAGAGAGAGAGAGAGAGAGTTATAAGAGAGAAGAAGACAGACAGACAGACAGACAGACAGACAGACAGACAGAGACTGACAGCCAGACAGACAGACAGAAAGAGAAAAGGAGAGAAGGAGAGAGAAAATTAGTGATAGACGTGGTCACCGATCAATGGTAAAAGTTTATTGCATTCTACGTAAAATTTATTTTCCTTCTCTATCTTCAAGGTCTGCCGGTCCCCACAGAGTGCCACATCTTCGACGAAAGGGTTGACGTGCCGTCTGTTACTCTGTCAGTCAAAAGCATTTGTTATTCAGGTGACATTTGCCGAGACTGAGGTGAATCAATACTGAAGCACTTGAGTATTGACTTCAATTAAGCATTGATTAAGCTGTATTGAAGAAGAGCAGTAGTAACTGTCTCAAAAGTATCAACCGGAGTATTATAGAATATATATGTGCTAATGTCGGTAGTAGTAGAAGTAATTACTTGCTATGTGCTTTCATGCTTTCGCAAGGTGGTAAGAAAAAAGGCATTGCTGACACATGCACGCAATATACAATCTCACACATGCATATATATATATATATATATATATATATATATATATATATATATATATATATATATATATATATATATATATATATATATATACATATAAATCTTATATATAAAAGTGAATGATTTTATATTTGCCTTTGCTTGCATGTTAGTTTGTATGTTTGTGACCAATAAAAATCCGAACCGCTTGACCAATCCAGACAAAATTTGGCACGTGGCCATCAAACCCGTACCCCTGTCCCCGTCCCCCTTCCGCCATCCCCATCCCCCTTCCCGTTGTATGTTCCCTGTCCCCGTCTCCCCTTCCGCCATCTCCCATCCCCCTTCCCGTTGTATATGGTAAATAAACTCTACGGGTTGATGATACGTCATTTCATGTACTAGAGACCATAGAAATATATTTATTATTGAAAATAATAAATATACTACAGTAATACCTGGATAAAATGGACAGTCACCACAATAGTATCTAGATAAAAGGCCAGTCGCCACAGTAACACCTGGATAAAATGGACAGTCACCACAATAATATCTGGATATAAGGGACAGTCACCGCAGTAATACCTGTATAAAAGGGACAGACAACACAGTAATACCTGGTTAAAGGTGACAGACAGCACAGTAATACCTGGATAAAAGCGACAGCCACCACAGTAATACCTGGATAAAATGGACAGCCACCACAGTAATACCTGGTTAAAAGGGGCAGACAGCACAGTAATATCTGGTTAAAGGGGACAGACAGCATAGTAATACCTGGATAAAAGGGACAGTCACCACAGTAATACCTGGATAAAGGGACAGTCACCCCAGTAATACTTGTTTAAAGGGGACAAACAGCATGGTAATGCCTGGGTAAAAGGGACTCTGCACAGTAGTACCTGGATAAAACAGACAGTCACCACAGCAATACCTGGATAAAAGGGACAGTCACCACAGTAATGCCTGGATAAAGGGACAGACAGCACAGCATTAATTGGAGAGAAAGGACAGTCACCACAGTAATACGTGGATAAAAGGGACAGTCACCACAGCAATACCTGGATAAAAGGGACAGTCACCACAGTAATACCTGGATAAAAGGGACAGTCAACACAGTAATACCTGGATAAAGGGACAGTCACCCACAGTAATGCCTGGATAAAAGGGACAGTCACCACAGCAATACCTGGATAAAAGGGACAGTCACCACAGTAATACCTGGATAAAAGGGACAGTCACCACAGTAATACCTGGATAAAAGGGACAGTCACCCACAGTAATACCTGGATAAAAGGGACAGTCATCACAGTAATACCTGGATAAAAGGGACAGTCACCACAGCAATACCTGGATAAAAGGGACAGTCAACTGGATAAAAGGGACAGTCACCACAGCAATACCTGGATAAAAGGGACAGTCACCACAGTAATACCTGGATAAAGGGACAGTCACCACAGTAATACCTGGATAAAAGGGACAGTCACCACAGCAATACCTGGATAAAAGGACAGTCACCACAGTAATACCTGGATAAAGGGACAGTCACCACAGTAATACCTGGATAAAAGGGACAGTCACCACAGCAATACCTGGATAAAAGGGACAGTCACCACAGTAATACCTGGATAAGAGGGACAGTCACCACAGCAATACCTGGATAAAAGGGACAGTCACCACAGTAATACCTGGATAAAAGGGACAGTCACCACAGTAATACCTGGATAAAAGGGACAGTCACCCACAGTAATACCTGGATAAAAGGGACAGTCACCACAGCAATACCTGGATAAAAGGGACAGTCACCACAGTAATACCTGGATAAAAGGGACAGTCACCACAGTAATACCTGGATAAAAGGGACAGTCACCCACAGTAATGCCTGGATAGAGGGGACAGAGAGCACAGCAATAACTGGAGAAAAGGTACAGTTACCACAGTAATACTTGGATAAAAGGGACAGTAACCACAATAATACCTGGATAAAAGGGACAGACAATACGGTAATACCTGGTTAAAAGGGACAGACAGCAGAGTAACACTGGTTAAAGAGGACAGACAGCATAGAAATACCTGGATAAAAGGGACAGTCATCACAGTAATACCTGGACAAGCGTATGTAGACTGTCATCCAAAGTTTTCCCTGGCATAGGGTTGGTCAGCTAGTATATATATATATATATATATATATATATATATATATATATATATATATATATGTGTGTGTGTGTGTGTGTGTGTGTGTGTGTGTGTGTG
This sequence comes from Macrobrachium rosenbergii, assembly GCF_040412425.1. Classification (NCBI taxonomy): domain Eukaryota; kingdom Metazoa; phylum Arthropoda; class Malacostraca; order Decapoda; family Palaemonidae; genus Macrobrachium; species Macrobrachium rosenbergii. The sequence goes on from NC_089750.1 coordinate 18,009,556, forward strand.
TGTGTGTGTGTATAAAGAAAGGGGAGGAAAGGGAGGGAAGAGGGAAGGGGAGGTGGAAGGGTTGGGGAGGAAAAAGGGAGAAAGGGACGGATTTGTCCTGACGGTCTGATTGACAGTTCTACTTTTTCCATACAAATGTTCATCCTTCGAACAGTCATTGGTGAACTGACAAGTATTAATGTGTAACTGTCCATTTTATCCAGATATTACTATAATGACCGTCTCTTATTTATATATATATATATATATATATATATATATATATATATATATATATATATATATATATATGTGTGTGTGTGTGTGTGTGTGTGTGTGTGTGTGTGTGTGTGTGTGTGTGTGTGTGTGTGTGTGTGTGTGTATATTGTTATGTATAAAGCTGTGTGGGAGCTTATCTGCTCATTCCTTACCTTGTTGCTACTTATGGATCTTTATACTTGTCTTCAAGAGCGGAGACCTGTTAAACACGATGCCGACTTCAGGGAGGTGCATCAAAGATAGTCCCCGCAGCTGGGGGTCCTAAGGAAGAGTTGTGAGTGACAGCCAGGGAAATGTGAGTGACAGCCAGGGAAATAATGGCAGTTGAAGCTTTCACAAAGCACTTCCTATAGTTCGAGTTGTGCCTGGCTAAAATCTCTTTGTGGAGCCATGACCATAGGGTTAGGCAGTGGGCTCAGTTTGGAGGGAGATTTCGGAAGGGCTCCTCCTTTGGCTTTGCACTGGGCTTCCAGTTGCCATAGTTTATTGCAATAAGTGCATACAGGTGGAGAAGAAAGGCCTCGAAGGGTTTATATGTCTGGAGATGGAATAAAGATACTGGAGCTTATAATCGTCAGCTATCTGGCAGCACTCCTGGAAATTGGTAGGCTTGTTCTCACTAATGTAAAGGGCTAGTGGGTCATAAGCGTAATTTCGGAAGCTCTCAATCATTATTTGGTTTCTCAGGTTTTCATGTTTTTAAACTCCATACACCCCATAGAGTCTAGCCAGTTTGTACAAGCTCAGTCCTTCTTGAAAGACCAGTTGGACCAGGTTTGACCAGCTGTTTTGGGAAGACCACGCCAATGCTGACGCCAATTTTCGGGGCTGAGCTTGTAAGCTACAGCACAGGCTCTCCTGACTTCAGTGAGGTCTCCCTTTTTTATGATTCTCCAGAGCGTGAAAGTCGTCCTTTCCTTTTCCCAGCATGTGCTTAGATAGAGATCAGGACCTTCTCTCAGGGTGTTGGCTGGTACTGGTCGATGATGGCCTCCACATCATCCACTTATCATGTAGGATCCGACTCGTCCCATTTTGGGATGAGCTAGCTGATGATAGGGGTGATATTTTGTGCCAACATGGGTGGAGGAGGAGGAGTGTTGGATCGGTGCTGAGCTAGTTCTAATGCATGCTGATGCTCTTTTTCTTTCTCATCATGCCCCTTTTCTTTCTTCTCTTGTCTCAGCTTTTCCAGGGCTAATTCATGCTATCATTGCTGCTTTTCATTCTCTCGTTACTCTGCCCTCGGCTCCCTGGCTTCCTTTTTAGCTTCTGCTGCATAGGCTTGCAACTCAGCGCCCTTTAAGGCTATATGTTCTCCACGTGCAAGGGCAGCATCTTCTTTGTTTGTGTAGATTTTGCTGGTGTTCCAGAGGACAGAGATTAACCTCGCTCAAACTTGTAAGAGCATGTGGGCCGAGCAAACAATTACACGGAAGGGAAATGATACAATGGCCTGTGCAGAGTACATGCAAGGTAAAGGTAAAAATTGGTACTGTGAGGACTACACAGTAATGGCTGTGCCTCTGTGAAAGGTGGTACTAGGTGAGCCTTACAGATCACATGGTAGATAAGTTGGTAAATGGGCACTTCAGTGCAGATTGTTCCGAAGAACGGTTGGTTTGTTTCAAAGAACTGTTGGTTGTTCCGAAGAATGGTAGGTTTGTTCCGAAAAAGAGTTGCTTGTTCTGAAGAATGGTTGGTTGTTCCAAAGAATGGCTGGTTTGTGCCAAAGAAAGGTTGATTGTTCCAAAGAAATGAGTAAGGTAATTAATTGGACACAGTACCAGAGTCGCATGGGCAGGTTGCGTGTAGGAACACAGGAACTGCTGTGAGCACTCAAAGTGCAGATTGGTTCCGAGGAACGAGTACTAAAGCATGCACATACCCAGGTGGTTCAAAAAACACAATAACGAGAAGGATACGTGGTGCAAGAGGTGTTTAAGAACACAGTAATTACGTAATATATGTGTGCAGTTTGTTAAGAAGTACCAGGTGGTTAATAGATTTGCAGATTGCAAGGTTAAGAAATAATTGCTTTGTATTAATGGGTTTGCTTAATTGAAGCAAGAATTAGATTCACTTGGCCAAGGCGTAGCAGAAATTCATTGCTCACAGGATAGTGGATTCCAATGATGCAATGGTATGCGCAATTTTGGTTCAAAGAAAGACTAGTTATGATGTGTAATTCACACCTAGTATAGGACTCGCTCTAGGGTAAGCAAGTCGAGGTGATTAAATGAAAATTTTTCTCCTGGGTTGTAAGGTAAGACTCTATGTCTTAATAGCAATGCCTAAATAATTGATATTAATCACCTCGAAAGCTAAAAGTTGGGTGACTTAAAGGAAAGACTCCCTTAGAAGATACAAGTAATGTAAAATTTTAAAACGTCTTATTCGGCCATTAAATCATGTGTTATGTTGCAAAGTATTTTATAGCAGGTATGCCTGAAGTAAGGTTCTCGTTCTCCTTAACTCAGAAAATGGAACTGGAATGATTGAACTATCCCTATCTCTTTGAAACAAAAATTGAAGCTGTGGCTATCTCCAAGAGAAAACACTCGATCCAGTAAATACAAGTCACATTCTTAAGATTTAGAGACATAAGAAGAAGGTCGCAGAATGGCTGGACAGTAGTGTGGTGTCGACAGCTAGACAACACATGTATGCTCTCCCTAACACAAACGCTATGCACAAGCGAACAAACTCTTCTCTACTTTTGAAAGACAGACATGAACTATATGACTCCTCTTCTGTGGAAAAGATGCATGGACAAATTTATAAATTAATTACATGTCGTAAGTTACTAGAACAATAACTCGAAAGGACTAAGGAACTTTAATTTATAGATTACTCTGGGCTTTATCTAGGCATAAAAAATGCATCCCAGTGGCCGAGATGTCCTCAAACTAACTCAGGTATGGTGGCCAAGGTGGCAGAGCGTGAGGTAGGTGAATGGTACACTAAAGATGACGTGGGCAGGACTTAGTGCAAAAACCTCTGTGCACACAGGCCTAGCTAGCCTATATTTCCCTATCAAAGGCTAAATAATCATGTAATTTCCAAAATTGCAAGGAGAAAGAGGTCCTAAATATGCAAGAACTAACATGCACCCTAACTGTGTCAACGACACTGCTGAATGCAGCAAACAAAAATCCCTTAGCATGTTGCTTTGTTCCAACACAGTGGTAAAATGGTGGATAGCTCTTAGACATGCACCCTAAATCTCACTTTTTATACATGCATGAACCCTAACAGTTTCATAAAAGATAACGCATAAAGCACGTGCTTTAGTGAAAAATCTAAATTTGCCATACTGGAAATTTCATCAAACATGTATGCACACCTAATCTCTGGTCACAGCCATAAGACAAACGCACTTCCACCCTAAAAGTTTTGTCTTTCAGAGCAAGAAATGAACTTGCTAAAGATGCGAGAATTCATTTTCTGACAGGAATTTATGAATTCCTAGTCAAGAATTCTGATGTAAACACACTAGTTTTGGAAAGAAATACTTACAGCTGTATTGCACACTGTTCCAAAGCTGTTTGCAAAAAAAAAATGTTAAATGATTCACCTCACTTCAGCAAGTCTAGCCTAGCAGTGATTAATTAAGCTATTTGCTAGAGATCTTGCAGAAATCCTGGCAAGGTCGCCAACTGTTACATATAAAGCTGTTTGGGGGCTTACATGCTCATTCCTTACCTTGTTGCAATAGATAAATCTTTATACATGAACAAAACAAAAGGGAAAAATGATCACTGGGGAGCAAGAATTACCCCTAGGGACAAATTAATACATATATTTACAATACAATTAAATTAATTACTGTGATACAAGCTTGGGCATGAATTTACATGAAGAAAGATTTTTCTGGGAGAGCTGAGGTGTGGGCACGTGTGCTTGGAACAGTGGTTCAGTGCAGCGTCACACCAACTCTCTGCGAAAATAGAAAAGGACTGCAATTAATTCTAATGCTGACATGCACAAAACAAAAAATGCTTTAAGTGGCCTAGTTCAGTGAAGGCTTGGGGGGAAGAGTTATAAGTTGAAATAAAATTATGGCAGCTCCATCGCAGGCAATATGGTAGCTGGGCATAGGTCAAAACAATTTCCAAAATTCACTTAATTAGGAGGTTTATGTTAAGTGAGCGGTAGCCAATATGGAGAAGGGGTGAGGGAAAAGATTTCTTGTTCGAAAGGGAGGAAGTCGAGAGACAAGATCACGAAGCTTGGAGGGAGACTGACCTAGGAAGAGACTTATGAGAGGCAGACAAAAGCAAAGGGAGGTAGGCTGGACACGTGTCAGAATAAATTCTTACCTGAGGTATTATAATTCCAGAATTAACTAGAATGAATGCTGCAGACTTCCAAGTAATATAGACCAGGTGAGATAAACGTCCTTGTGCGGCTCTTGCCCCTGTGGAGATAAGTGAAGCTTCAACACATGATGCCGGTTGTCCAAGTGAGGACAGGTAGATGTCGGTGAATGCGTCCGTTCAGATCAAAGGAAACAAGGAGAGAGAACGAACCAGACGCAAGTTGCGGGGTAGCGTAGGGTCACAGGATCCTGTCTTGGTTGCCAAGTAGAGTTTAGCTGAAACGATCCAGCCTACAGCAGTAAAAGTGCATAGATAAAGGGAAAAATTAAGGTTAGAATTAGGCTACTTGGGACCTCTCAGTTCTAGCAAAACAAATGAGAGCTGCACTGGGTATGTGTGGTTCCTTTTCAGAGTAGGAAGAACCCATCAACAAAATGGCAGCAGGACAAGGAAAATGAATATTAATGGAAATATATATATGTGTGTATATAAATTTCTTTTCATTCATTCGTGAATATTTTCGAATAAATTTTGTTGCTGTTTTCATTTATTTAACTTTACCCCTTCTATACGCAACTTTCCTGTACATTACAATGGCAAGCAGTTTTGAGAAACTACTATAATTGAAATGAAGCTATACATCAATACAATTCTCCTAACACAAATAGAGCTAAAGTAAATGCAAGAATCAAAGATTTTCTTGTCTAGTAAATAATACGCAATAGACACTTTTCTCTGACCAGTCATGCCATTCCTTAAAGACGACGAATTATCGGTTGAACAGTTTACTAGCATAATGAAAAGTAAATACTGTACGTGATATTAACGTCACTTCAGTAAACTGCCTGTTGCCGATAAGACGGTTGCAGCCTGTTATATAACATTCCAGACAGCTTCCCAAGATATAGCTTTCTTCCCTTTTTCCCTTGTCATGCTTAATGCAGAAGTGCTTGGTTAAGCAAAAATCAATATTGATGTCTTTAAAAAACTAATCAATATGCATTTTATTTTGATGTTTGTTTCTTCGTGACTTCGGTAAAATATTAATCAAAAGACCATACTCAAGACCTTGACCAACAAATGGTACAGAAAGAATCGTAATACTGGATCAAATAAAAAAAGTTTTATGAAAAAAACTAAGCCCCAGTTAAAAAAAACTGTTGTGTCCACGTTTCCATTTCACGTGTTTGTTTTACTGCAGGATAAACTGGATTTTCTGGATTTGGAAAATAGCAGATAAATTTATCCCCCCCCCTTTTTTTAGACTTAAAGCTTATTTGGATACCATTCGTTTCTTTTACGCATGTTCGTGCAGTTTGTTTAAGGAGAATTACTCGTAGTTTATTTAACCTGAATTACGGACATTAAATCTTCTTGAAATTCCTAGAATGAAATATACAGTGCCTAACTAGAATGAAGAGTGGAATTTCTAACTGATTATAGAATACACATTTCCTGGGCTTCTTCTAAATTCGTATAACGTAGCAGCAACCCCGTTGTTTTATTTTGGGAGTGGGCACAGATAGAAAAAGAAATCTATTTTGCTAATGTTTATACATTCGGGAAAATGCCCCCTGTCTTTGCGGGGATTCAGGAACTTCATTTTCAAGCTTGTCTTTTGAGCACAGTAGGTTGTTTATCGAGAAATTAATAAAGTTTAAATTTTTGTTTTAGTGGAAAGACATATTCATTTTTTTTATTTGCATTTATGATGAAGTAGAACGTACAGGGAAGCCGTGCAAGATAATCGAAATAATACGGAAAGTAGTGTTGGTTGTAGGGTGTAGAATGCTACTTACTGAATATGTTTTGTGTGGGGCAAAATATTTATTTAGGTGATTTGGTGTAAACTGTGTACATTGAAATTTAGTCTTGAAACGGTGGGGAATTTATATAAACATGACAAGATTTTTAAAGATCACAAAAATAATTGTAATTTTCTTTTTTGTAAATGATATCCCTTGACGAAACACCTCAAATATTCGTTGCCGTAAGGAATATGGACATTAGTTAAGATAATATAAATAAAAGGTAATGAAAAAAAGAAGAAAATGGTGGCCAATAGGGAAAAGGGGCAATTAACGTGGCCATTGGCCATGACGGCTTTCGGAGGAGAAAAAATCCCCATCAGTCAGGGTAACTGCTCTCATAAAGCTTCTGTAATAAACTGCCCCAAGAAACAAAAATGGAAATGAGAGAAAAGTATCAGAGGGAGGGTGAGAGGGATCAGAGAGAAAGATGTTCGTCGTCAAATCAGCGAGGAAATAACAATAAAGTGTATATAAACGTAGTGTTGGAATGGAAGATAGAATTTGGGCCAAAGGCCAAGCGCTGGGACCTGTGAGGTCATTCAGCGCTGAAGGAAAATTGAGAGTGGAAAGTTTTGAACGGTGTAACAAGGGGAAAACTCGCAGTTGCACTATGAAACAACTTATAGGAGAGGGTGGAAAGAAAGATACAAGAGAGAACATAAACGGAAGCACAGTAAAGGGAATGCAAGGGATTGCAGCTAGGGAACGATGGGACGCTGCAAAGAACCTCAAGTGATGCCTACAGTGCACCACAAGAGGTGCACTGACGGCACTACCCCCCAACCCTCTCCCGGGATAAATATAATTTTGACCTCGATAAATACACGTTATAGGTAGTATAGTAAAAAAGGGACTTCATTGATAAGGACAAGCGAAAAAATAATGACTAGGTACACCGATATTCAGGGACGTGTATAATGATAAGTATAGCGACATTTATTTTCCGACGATCAGCCTGAGTCTCTCTCTCTCTCTCTCTCTCTCTCTCTCTCTCTCTCTCTCTCTCTCTCTCTTACACACGGAAACAAACGCACGCACACTAACATACACAAAGCAAAAGCATGTTCTTAGGTTAGGGAACTGGAACCACCATGCATAAGTCTATTTTTACTGTTTGTTTAATTCATAAATACAGACGTCAGTACAACGGGCAATATTTCTCGCTAGTCACAACACTTACACAATCACAAAAAAGAAGTGAAAACATAAGAAAGCTTCGTGTCTTCTCGGTCAATGAAAAATATCCTTTGTTTTTTTGACATATGCGCAACGTTCACTTAAAATACTCAGAGGTGCCACGAAAATTCTTTTAATATATATACTTTAACTGGGTGTAACCCAGGCGCCTTCAAATCTCCGATCAAGTTCTCAAGAAGTCAAATTTTTGCGTTATTTTTCTTTGCTACAGAGAAAAAACAGCTAAAAGAGACACTACTTTTAAATTAGTATGTATAATTTGTAAACAACAATTCGCGTGACCGATAAAAAATAGTTCAAGAGGTACACGAGAATGATATAAAGAACAGTTTGTTGTTAAAGTTTATTCATGTAAATTCACGTGAAAATAATGTCCCTCAAAATTACTTCATATAAGAGAAGGAATGTAAATAGCTGTTGGTGTGGAATCCAAACAGAATAATTTGTTTTTACGCGCAAGGGAGTCGTACATTCGTTACTGGAGTCATTGGAAATCGTAATTAATTCCTGGATATATCAGTAATATAAGCTAAATGAAGAGGGACAGCACCGGACAGCCATTGTCTTGCCATAGCCTTCTTCTTCATTCTTCCTCGGAAAGCTGAGCGGATTAAATCCAAAGAGATATTGGAAGTTGTTTCTCAGACAGCTGCTTCCATTAAAAGGGGGCTTAAATTACGAGCAGTTGCTTGAGACTAAATTCATTCGTTTTGGAAATAGTATTTGGTTTATTTTCCATATGGCAATAAATTTACGGTTTGCAAATAAGAGTTGCTCTAATTAGAAATGCTACCGTGGTTTATCCAGTGCAGGTGTCTCTGTTCGATGCAGAGAGAAGAATCATCTCGATTTGCATACGGATGAAAGTTAGTTTGGGAAATAATTTCTCTGTTCAGAGTAAATCCCGAGGGCTTCCCGTTCATTCCTATTGCTTCTTACTAAAATATGCCATTCCATTGTGCTTAAGAGGCTGGGTTATAATTCTATAAAGAGGAAATGAATGTTTCTGCCATGGAATTCAATATATGAATGGTCGGGAAGAAACTTGTGGCTAAAATTCCGATTTTTATTTTTCCGTTCGTTTCTTCGGCGAAATCATGAACGAGTTCTATTCTTTTATTAACTACCTTGAATATATTTTCAATAAGTAAGGATACGGAGTTGTTTAAGTCCTTTTAACGGCTAATGGAACCGGGAAGAAAATTATATTAGGCCTCGATAATTCCATGGTTATTTCTCTTTCTTAATCTATAAAAGATTATGAAAAGCAACTTCATTGAAATGTGATGCAGGTATTTTCACTAAATAAGGGTTCGTCAACAGATGGAAAAATTTTCTGATGGATTACGCGTAGATTTCAAGGAAAAGTATAACAACCAATTAACCTACGCTACAAAGCCTGTGCGTCACTCCAAGGAAATATTAACTCTGGAGGCTGATATGGGTTCCCGTCTACTGCATTCCACATAAAAGAAAAGTTTTTTTATAAAGTAGCCTTCATTTTTCAGAAACTAAAGTTTTTCAGGACAGACATACCCCTAGAGTCCTAAACACTTCCCTTGGCAAATTTAGAGGGGTGGTGATATTTTGAGATTCCTTGGGGGAACACATTTTAGCAACTTCAGGGGAAGGTATGACTGTAACCCTATCTATCTGTTTATCTGTCTGTCTATCTATCAATCTATCTACCTATCTATCTATCTACCTATTATGTTAAAAAGAGGGGAAAGTTATGCAATAGATCTGGTATTGATTTCGGTGTTTCGCTGTGTTTGTGGTCATGAAACAAGCATACTGATTAAACCGAATATATCCTCCCTCAACAAATGATATCTGCCTCATCATTGGTTCAATGCCGTAGAACATTAATAATCTGCAAGATTGTGTTAAGCCCCGTACACACTATGCATCATGATGCATGCAGTGTTGAACGGATGTGTTGAAACACGAAGCCACATCACCAACGTGTTGATGGGCCAGAGCGATTTCAAAAGTCTGCTCAGTGATGCAACATCAGTCAGAGTGGTAGGACGTACGCTCAGCTCCAGCGCCAATGGCTCAATCACCACCACCCACCAAACCCCTTGAATGGACAAGGACCAACACTCTACATTTTATTGAATTGCTGAAGGAGCATCCATCAGTTTGGAACATCAAATGCAATCAGTCCAAGATGAGACACGTCAGGAGTGCAAGCTTGGAAACCATAAAATCAAACTTATCAAGTTTTGTAAACTGTACATTGCAGAATGAAGACATCACTTAAAAGCTGCATACACTGAAGACACAATTCTACAGGGAAATGTCTGCAGTCAAAGAATCACATAAGTCTGGAGCTGGCACAGGAGATCTCTACGCTCCGAAATTTTGGTGTTTTGATGAGCTGCATTTCCTGGTTGCCGGAGAAGCTCGTGCATCCACTTCCAACTTAGATGAAGGAGAAACTACTACTGCACAAGTAAGTTCATAATTTTATTGTGTGCACTTGTACTCCAGCATAAATATAATTTACATACTTATTAACATACATATATGACAAAGAAATATTCTCTCTCTCTCTCTCTCTCTCTCTCTCTCTCTCTCTCTCTCTCTCTCTCTCTCTCTAACATATGCCGCACATAAGTTGTTGTCATGGAACAGCTCCTTCCTCATTAAAATACTTCATGAAATTTTTCCTGACGGCTTTTGCCTCATTTGTGGGATGCCTCTGTAGTCTCTCCAAAGGCTGAAGCTGCCTATGATCACGCCATGTCCCGGGTGTTACCACTCCATCCACAACATTCTCGTTGTCCAAACTACCAACAGGTGTATAGAATGATTCATGTTCCCTGCGCAAGAAATTGTGCAGGGCTGTGCAGGCAAGAACAAATTTTTCTACCTTCTGAGGGCTCAAATTTATTGCACTCAGGAGAATGCGAAACTTATTTGACATAATGCCAAGTGCATTCTCAATGACACGCCTTGCTCTTGAAAGCCTGTAGGAGAAAATTCTTTGTTCATTATTTTGATGTTTAAGTGGATACGGTTTCATGAAGTATCTCTTGAGTTGGTTGGAAGGCATCGTCCCCTACAAAGACGTATGGCAGGGTTCTGTGGCTGTCACTCAGCTGTTCATCTGCGAGAAGGCCCATTGCTCTGTCCTGCAGCCGCACGCATGGAGTTGAGCTTGCCCACACACCGCCATCTGAAACTCTTCCATTTGTCCCCACATCTACATACATAAATTCATAGTTTGCGTTCACTACAGCCATGAGAACTATACTGTGTGAACCCTTATAATTGAAGTAGTAGGATCCACTCTCTTTTCGAGACCATATAGCGATGTGTTTCCCATCCACCGCTCCAACAGAGTGAGGAAAATTCCACTTCCCAAACTGTTCCGCCACTGCCTTCCATTCACCAGGAGTTTCTGGCATCTGAAAAGAAAGGGCGGTGGGATTAAGCATCATTTTTAAATACACATGTTGGCAAAACTGAAACACTCTTAATATTAATATACAATTGAATTTATTTATCCACAGATCGACGAAGTGGCAACTTCCGTCGATGAGTCACCAGATGTACCCTCTCCCCCACCCACGCCAAGCCTGACTTCTGCCCGTTCTGTTGCTCCATCGCGTACTCCCTCCCCTTTCCCTTCCTGTAGTTCAGGTGGAACTTCAAAAAAGAGGAAGCAAACTGACGAAATAGATAATGTGATGGCACTTGCTATTAATAAACTCTCATCCCTTCCCAGTCCCAACAATCGTGAGTCATTGCTAGATATATCCAAGTGTGTTGATAATGAACTGAAGAACATGAATGAAGTGCAACAGAAGCTAGCCAAAAAACTAATATGCAATGTTCTTCACATGGGAGACATGGGTGATCTAACCAGGGACCATAAAGTAGTGCGAGTAGTGGGTTGTGATAGTTTCATGGCATGAGGTAGGATGTTATAATATGTTGTCCACAACGTGTATTTTCTTTCTGAGGATTTGTGTTGTACTCTTGTGTCACTGTATTCAACAAAAAAATCTGTTACTGCAAGTTATTTCATAACAATCTTAGCATAAAAAGGAGTCATTTTATCATTTAAGTTTCTGCATTACCTATTTATTTGTCATGAGTGAATGCCACTTCATATTACTCATTTCTAGCCTCTTGTTTGATGATTTCCAAGTAAGAAATTTTTTTATACTTAATATCAATTATAGTCACATATACAGGTATGTAGGAATTATGTACTAGTATCTGTCATTGTAATAAAAAAAATCTGCGTAATTTGTATCTATATTTGAACCTTACCTTCAAATAATCCTCCCTAAGGACATTAAAGACGGCTTCACAGGTTTCGGGGATGATAAGACCGAGGCTCTGTTTTGAAATCCTGGTTGAGTATTGGAGGCTTGTGTGCGATCCTCCAGCTGCAAGAAAACTTAGTGTAGCCTCCAGACATGTCCTCGTTGGGAGAGCGGGTTCCGTTCTCAGCTACCACTCCGTTGGCCGCGAGTTCGAATCTCCGACCGGCCAATGAAGAATAAGAGGAATTTATTTCTGGTGATAGAAATTAATTTCTCTCTATAATGTGGTTCGGATTCCACAATAAGCTGTAAGTCCTGTTGCTAGGTAACCAATTGGTTCTTAGCCACGTAAAATAAATCTAATCCTTCGGGCCAGCCCTAGGAGAGCTGTGAATCAGCTCAGTGGGCTGGTTAAACTAAGATATACTTAACTCGTAGCCTCCAGACGAGCTCCTGGTGATATGCTGTCTCGAAAGCTGGTGTCCTGCTTACAAATGTACGGTTCAATTTCTGTAACTTTCAAAGTCTGTTGGATTTTCGACTGGTAACCCCAAAAATATTTCATTGAAGATTCCCTTCAGAGGTCGCCGAGAAAGCCATTGCTTACACCACAAGGTTCTACGTTTCTTCCTCAAAAGTTTCTTTTTTGCAGCACACTGAGCAACTACAACCCACAGTAGAGTCTCCTGGCAAGGTGCATCATGGGCAGACATGTGGCCGTTATGAAAACTGAACTGCAGCTGAACAACTCGCGCGTGAGAACAAGTCAGCAGTGTTGCAGTACAGTTTGGCCACTAGTAATTTTATTCAACACCACTACTGCATCACGTGGCTGATACATGATGCATAGTGTGTAGGCTACGGGGCTTCACAGTGACTAGCAATATAGTAAGAATACTTCTAATGTAACAAAATCATATAATGCTAAAAATTAACAATAATAATTACTGAATTTGTTCACACCTCACATTTTTATCACGAGAGGAGGACCATCTTCCCAACGGGACTAATTTGTCTATGTAAAAGAGAAAATAAGGAGGGGTTGGGGTGGGCGTGTCTTTCTCTTTAAAGATTGATAAAATCTCGGAGACAGTCACAATCTCCAGGGGCCTACACTTGCCAAACATTTTGAACATTACGGGAGATGATATACAGGCTTCTGATCTCGCTAACGACAGAGCGAAACCGTTAGACAACCACTCTCTGTCTAGTACTAATTCAAACTTGGTTCCTCACTAAACTGCGTGACTCACATCTTGGGAAATCGACAACAATTGGTTCCAGACTAGGTGGGTGATGGTGCACCAAAATCCATGTGACAAAATTAATGGTTCAGGAAGCAGCTCTAAACATTGGACAATGAATGGAGAGCGCAAAAGTGAAAAAAAAAACATGCAAAACGGAGCGAATAATGAGGGTATTCAATTTCAAAAATTCTGTATTTTGCCGCAAAATTTGTAATCAATTAACATATTAATATTAATGCATGGAAAAAGAGGATGCACATGTTGTACACATGCATATTATCAATAAATATATATAAGCATTAATACAAGCATATATATATATATATATATATATATATATTAAGCTATAATAAATGTATATATATATATATATATATATATATATATATATATATATATATATATATATATATATATATATAAACATGCATTAAGCTACAAATGTGTTTGTGTATATATATATATATAATATATATATATATATATATATATATATATATATATATATATATATATATATATATATATATATATATATATATATATATATATATATATATATATATATATATTATATATATATATATAAACATGCATTATACTACAAATGCTATTTAACATATATATATATATATTATATATATATATATATATATATATATATATATATATATATATATATATATATATATATATATTATATATATATATATATATATATATATATATATATATATATATATATATATATATATATATATATATATATATATATATATATATATATATATATATATATATATATATATATATATATATATATATATATATATATATATATATATATATATATATATATATATATATATATATATATATATATATATATATATATATATATATATACCGAAGGGGAATTATAATTGATAATTATTGGTTCGTCGTCTCACGGATTTGAACCGCTAAACACGAGAACTAACAACATTCAGTGACGGGCCCTTAAACCATCTGGCTATCAAGAGAGGTATAAGTTGATACCGACTCTGTTGTACAAATCCCTGTCAAGCGCAAGTATCAACCGCCACGGTAGTTGGTGGTTAGTGAATTATTATTATTATTATTATTATTATTATTATTATTATTATTATTATTATTATTAAGATAGTTTAACCAGACCACTGAGCTGACTAATCAGCTCTCATAGGGCTGGCCCGAAGGATTAGGATGAAATACCAGGTCTAAGTCACAGGCCTAGAACTGGGACCAAACAGGTCATTCGCGTGATGATGAATAAATGAAAATGAAATTTAAAAGAAAAACTGTACAACTAACATGCTTTACTCTGAAACGCATGTATACAATAAATACGATCGCTCGTTTCCTTGCATACAAAAAAAAAAATAAAAAATAAAAAAATAAAGATTAAAAATAAAATAAAATTTCATAAAAATTACAAATTAAAATTCAAAATTACATAATTTTTTTTCCATTAAACGCCCTACAGGCTTCTATATTTTCATTATTTACTTGGTTTTATATTTTGTCTATCTAGTTACACTTCTTAATGAAAGTTAAAATTGGGATGACTGAAAATGTACAAGACTGATAAAATTTCCCCTATCGATTTATTTCCAAAGGTTGATACTCGCTGTTGATTATATTTTGGATAGTCGCACAACACATGTTTGACTGTTATCAACACTTTGCATTCTGGACATTCCGGAGGAGGGCCATGTGGACTGTTCATCAAGTGTCCATGTGTCAAACGAGTATGGCCAATTCGCAGACGCGTCAGAATTACTTGCGTGTGTCTCTCTCTCTGACATGATGAGCTCCACTTTCCAACGCTGGATTTTATGTTTCAATTTATTATTTATAGGTTCCTCGTTCCATATATTTTGCCATTTATTTATAATGATTGTTTTTATATCTGTTATGTAATCACTAATTGGGATTTTTATATTTGCTCTTGCCATGCGGACTGCTTCTTTAGCTGCTTTATCAGCTTCCTCATTTCCTTTGATCCCTACATGGGCAGGGATCCAACATAATTCAATATTTTTTCCATTATTATACAATTTGTGGAGTTCATATTTAATTTCCTGTACAATATTATTTTTTGAGTAATAACCTTGAACGGCTTCTATAGCGCTTCTTGAGTCGCTAAAAGTAACAAAATTATTGAATGATACTTGCTTTATAATTTTGATGGCTACTGCGATTGCACACAACTCTGCTGTGAAGACTGAGGCATTATTAGGCAAAGATAACTGATATGACTTGTTCTGGGATATAGCTGCATATCCTATTCCATGTTGTGATTTAGACCCATCTGTATAAATCGCGTAATGTGAATGCTTTTGTCTTATATGATCTATGGTTTTTTTGTCTATGGTGTTCTGGGGTATATGAGGAACTTTTTGATAAATATTTCAACTGAGTGCAAGTCCTTATTTTATTCATAGTCCAATGGGGTGGTAACTTCACTGTTGAAGGTACTTGTATATCTATATTCAGTGACTCAAACAATCTATTAGCTCTAATTGGGAAAGGAGATGGATGATTGTTTATAAATGTATCCCTTAGATCAAATAGATTTTTTGTTGGTGAATCACTTGCCTTGATTCTTAATGCACTTTTCATTGTACAGTGGAGACTGTTCGAGGATCTAAATGCTCCTGTGCATATTCTTAGTCCTTCATTGTGAATCGGATCTAATATTTTCAGTGCTGCTTCTGACGCTGAACCATATACTTCACTTCCGTAGTCAATGATTGATAACACTGTTGCTTTGATACAGTATGGTAAGAGTATGTCTGTTAGCTCCCCAATTTGTGTGCGTTAGTTTTTTAACTAGACTTAGCGCCCTTTTGCATTTTGATTTTATGTAAGTTATATGGCTTTCCAATTCAGGTGTGCATCAAATATTAATCCTAAAAATTTTGCAGTTTGGTTAATTGGTATATTATGGTTTCTGATTTTCAATTCTATTTCTTCACCTCTTTTCCAGTTTTTATTTTTATAAAACATGACAGCTTGAGTTTTTTCTATGGATAACCTAAAGCCTACAGATGAGGTCCATTCATCTATTTTTATTATGGTTTTATTAATCATTCGTTCTGCATAAATCATCCATATACAGGTTACTCTTAATTCCAACCGGTAGCATGTTACTGATATCATTAATTGCTAATGTAAACAGAGTACCACTAAGGACACCCCCTTGTGGAACTCCATTTTCAAGTGGAAATGTCTTGGAATAAACATTATCTATTCTCACTTGGAAAGTGCGACCAGTCATAAAGTTTTTAATAAACTTAGGAAGATGGCCGCGTATGTTATTATTATGTAATGTTTTAACATTGCATACCTCCATGTAGTGTCGTATGCCTTTTGGATGTCAAAAAAGACAGCTACTGTAATTTGCTTTCTTTCAAATCCTCTTCGTATGTGGTCTTCCAAATTAGACAGAGAATCTAATGTAGATCGATTACGTTGTGAGCCAAACTGGGAAGGAGTTAACATTTTATTTTCACGTATGTGCCATGTAAGTCGTGCATTTACCATTTTCTCCAACAACTTGCATAGGCGGTTAGTGAAGCCCAGCCACCCGAATACACAAAAAAACCGACTTTGGCCCTTTTGAAACTCTGGAAATATTCACCCGATCGGGGCGAAACTTTGGCTGTAGAGGTTTCCCACTGAGGTTTCTGATCGTGCCAAATTTCATGGAAATCCGTTCAGCTGTTCCGGAGATCTAGATGTTGATTTTTGGCGTTCAGGGGATGTGGTGGGGGTTGGGTGGGGGGTGAGGGACCTAGCATATCTGTGGCGCAATAACGGTAGAAGGTACAGTCGTGATACTTAGTTTTTCTGAAAGCCCGTATTCTGGAGGGATGCCTTTCGGGGTTAGTTTTTTTTAAATAATGATATTTTAAAGTTACAGTATGCCATTCAAATTAGCCACCAAAATTCAAATTTCCTGATCCTCAGGTACGGACTGCTCGCAACATTAGAAGAGACACCGTTTTCTTAATGTGTGTGAATAGCAAGTGGTGTTAGGAGAAGCTGGCTGACCTACTGTCAATTATCTTAATTAAAAATGATTACACACGTTGAATTTACCTACACGGTTTTGGTTTCGCGATCGTTGACCTACTCTAAATAAAGAGCCTCAACAGTTAGAATGTCTTCACACACGTGTGTGTGTGTGTGTGTGTGTGTGTGTGTGTGTGTGTGTGTGTGTGTGTGTGTGTGTGTATGTATAATATATATATATATATATATATATATATATATATATATATATATATATATATATATATATATATATATATATATATATATATATATATATTTGCAGTAACAAATAAGTGGTAGCTAGGTCCATGCACGATGTGTATATATATAAAAACAACCGCGTGCATGGTATTAATCATTGATGTAGCCTATAAAACATCATGAACAGAGCGCATAAAATTTTTGTCTATGTAAACAATGTTGTATAAAACAAGTATTGGGAAGTCTTGAGAATAAATACTATATATATATATATATATATATATATATATATATATATATATATATATATATATATATATATATATATATATATATATATAATAGGATATATTACTAAAAGGTTTCATTCAAACTGGATGGTATCTAATGGAGTTTTTATTCAAAAAGTTACAAGCTTTCTTGGACAAACAGTCCACATTATCAAGTATCCGTACAATGAGCAGACGCGTAGTCCATTGTACGGATACTTGATAATGTGGACTGTTTTGTCCAAGAGAGCTTGTAACTTTTTTTGAATAAAACTCCATTAGATACCATCCAGTTTGAATGAGGTCCTTTAGTAATTCTACTAATGCGCAGAACAATTTGTATGTGATGATTAATATATATATATATATAT
This sequence comes from Macrobrachium rosenbergii, assembly GCF_040412425.1. Lineage (NCBI taxonomy): Eukaryota > Metazoa > Arthropoda > Malacostraca > Decapoda > Palaemonidae > Macrobrachium > Macrobrachium rosenbergii. Next base: position 18,027,595 of record NC_089750.1, read on the forward strand.
ATATATATATATATATATATATATATATATATATATATATATATATATATATTATTATTTTTTTATTCTCAAGGCTTCCCAATACTTGTTTTATACAACATTGTTTACATAGGCTAAAATTTTATGCGCTCTCTTTATGATGTTTTACACATCAATGATTAATACCATGCACGTGGTTGTTTTTTTATATATATACACATCGTGCATGGACCTGCCTACCACTCATTCGCTACTGCCCAACAAGACAACAATACAGTTCTCTTACAAGCAAGTGTGGGCATAACAATTATGCCAAGGGGGATGGAGCCGGTTGAAGGACCAGCGCTGCCGGGCGATAACCGATCGTGTGATCATAAAAGAAACAGACACACCTGGTCCGGATTTACCCTGTTAGGCCTACTGCATTACCCAAATAGCAATAAAAAGATATATGAAGGATTATATCAATCCTTTAGTTCAAGATTATATCAATCCTTTAATTCAGCAATACTGGAGAGTGACGGGGACCTCTCTCACCTAAGGTTGTGAAAGAGAGAGAGAGAGAGAGAGAGAAGATGCGTGTGGGCAAACAATTACCATAGTGACCCTTCGTTTGTTTGTTTTCCTGGTTTTCTTCTACGGTGCATACCAGTGACGTCACAAAAGCTCAGAAACACCGGGACGGTCTAACCCTGTACTCTATTAATCCTGGTGTGGACAAGGCCTTAAACGCCGCCGTAAATGCCATAGATAAGATAATAGAATTTAGGCCAAAGGCAAAGCCCTGGGACCTATTAGGTCATACAGCGCTGAAAGACAAACTGACAGTCATTAAGAAGGTTTGAAAAGTGTAACAGGAGGAAAACCTCTCATTTGTTCTAGGAAATTTTTTTTTAGAGAGGGTGGAAGGTCAAATTGAATATGAACGGAAGTACAGTAAAACAAATAAGAGAGGTTGCAGTTAGGGGACGAAGGGACGCTGCAAAGAACCTTGAGTAATGCCTACAGTGCACCACGTGAGGTGCACTGACAGCACTAACCCCCTACGGGATCTAGATGCCATGAGGTCACACGTTCCGTACTAGGTTGTCATTCCCAAAAATATAAACACAAACCATTATTACCGTGTCATGCACAATCACGTATATTGCTGTTCACTCATTTATAGCTTTATGCTTGTTGAATTGGAACTGGAATATAGAGTTTAACCCAAAGGCCAAGCGTTGGCACCTGTGAGGTCATTCAGCGGTGAAACGGAAATTGACAGTCAGTAAGAAGGTTTGAAAGGTGTAACACGAGAAAAACCTGGCAGTTGCACTATGAAACAATTGTTAGGAGAGGGTGGAAAGTAAGATGGAAGAAAGAGAATATGAACGGAGGTTCAGTGAAAGGAATGAAAGGGGTTGCAGTTGGCGGCCGAAGGGTTTGTACTTGTTGATGTTATTCCTCGGCCTAAGCAATTTGTTTCCGCGCCTCACTTCCTCCCCCTAACTTCTGGTCTATCCTCCTCGGCCTAATCAATTCTTTATTGAGTATGCCATGCTCAGCTTAAGCAATTCCTCATCTCTCCCGTAGGTGGGTAGTGCAGTCAGTGCACCTCACGTGGTGTACTGTGGGCATCACTAAAGGTTTTTGCAGCGTTCCTTCGGCTTTTAGCTGCAACCTCTTTCATTCCTTTTTCTCCACCTCCCTTCATATTCTCTTTCGTCCATCTGACTTTCTACCCTCTTTAGTAATTGTTTCACAGTGCACCTGCAAGGTTTTCCTCATGTTACATTTTTCAAACCTTCTTACAGTCAATTTCCCTTTCAGCGCTGAATGATCATAGCTCCCAGCGTTTGGCTTTTGTCGTCAATTCTGCACTCCAATTCTAATTTCTAACCTCTTTCTTTTCCTTCAGGCTTTTCCCCTCAAAGAACGTTTAGTTACGATGAAGCTCGCTTAGCAAATCTATTGGCCTTTATAGCAGAACCCATATTAAACGACGGCACGATTTGCGTAAAAAACAGACTTGGCAGCATCCCAAGTTGTGTCTTCGTAAAGAAACCCTTAGTGGCGTTTACCTTTTTCCAAATAAACTAAGACAATCATCCTGGTAAGTAACCTCCATAATTTTAGTTACTTCTTTCACTATAATGCTTATTGTTCGTGCCTGGTACCAGTTTCTCAGATTCGTTTCTTTACAGTTAACCAAACGCATTTAAAAGGTAATAACATTTTACCACAACCATTCTGTTCTAGAGCAACCAGTTTATTAAAAACCGTATTAAGAAATCATTTATAAAATATAGGGCCTACGTACCGATACGTTTTTTTTATAACCTGTCTTTTACTTCCTTCACTATTTTACAAATCCCTTCTGTAGTTTACAAATTTCAATTCTGTAATAAGTAGAAACGATAGCAATTAAAGAGACCCATTGACACAAATACCATTTCATATGATACATCCACATGAAGCATTCCATATCTAACGGCAGTCATCTTAAAATCCTCCAAACGTCTTTGATTATACTGAGTTCGACCATTTTACTCATTTATCTCACTAAGCCGAAAGTGTCCGTAATAGTTACTATCCTAAAAACAGTCCTGAGAATTATTAGTCTTTAAATAGGTTTCATGGATAGAGTAAAATAGAATAGAATATAGCATTTAAGCCTAGGGCCAAGCGCATGAGGTGCACTGACGACGCTACCACCCTACGAGGGTTTCATGGATAGTTGTGAATATAAACGGTCATTACCCTATCTAGTGACGTATTAAACTGGATGGAATATGAAATTTAGGCCAAAAGCAAAGCGCTGGGACCTATGAGGTTATTCAGAATCAAAGTAACCTATTAAACGGAAATCGTTAAAACAAATTATCAAATGTTTTTGGTGAAAGAAACTTTGTATCTCAAAGCTTTATGTGGTCAACCGACCCGCCTAAAAATGTCACGCAGTACTTTAGCACGAATTTAACTTCAGTATTTCAGATTTTTTTTTTTTTTTTTTTGTATTATGTAAAAGTTCATTCTTTTCACCTGCGTTGAATCCTATATTTACCCACGTAGCTCAAGACCTTTGTCCATGAAAGTGTAGCTGATCATCACATTATCAAATTTACATGACAATTAATGGAAGTAATTTCTTTGTACTAACTCCATGTAACAAATAATTTATTTAGTTTTACCTTCTAATTACACATTGTTCTAAAGTAGTAAATTTACGTAATTTAAATAATTTTTTGCTCCTAATACATTTAACGGCGCTCTTGTTATGTACTGTACATTTATTCATTAGTTTCAGCTGATTGTCCCACAAATTAGCGAAGGGCATTGAGTCGTCACAACCAATACCCAAACCACATTTCCACTATAAGTGGTGAACAAATGGAATTTTCAACAATTCCATTTAGGTGGATTACATAAATTTGCTTACATTTAAAATCTTATATAGGCCTTTCACATGTGTATCCACTCATGTGAATACTGTTTTAAACAGTCTGATATATTTTTAAATTAAGTATTTTAACTTCAACGTGTGATTATATGGTTTACAAACCAGATTCCACATACTTTGCTTTCCCCTATAAAAATACCGTGGAAGTAAACAACTGAAAACTATAGACCCCATTATTTAATAAAAAAAAAAATTATAATACACGGGCAAATGGTAGGACTCCGAATGCAGAATATCCAAGGAACCTAATTTACAAACCTATCAGGAGCTTAGTGAAAGGTGCAGCATGGAAAATTTAGATATTAAATGAATAGAAGCCTACATCTATCGTGTCGACATCTTGGATCCCTAGAGCTATCAGCCTAAAGGTGCGTTCACACGATCGAATAATGTTCGACGGATATAATTGTTACCAACTAGCAGTGGAAAGCGAAAAGGCTCGCTGATGACGTCAGAAGCGAGCACCAAGTGGTGTACCGGACACTGTCCATGTTCCCAGCATCGAAACGTCACACACTGAATTAAATGCCTGAGTTACCAACGGACATCACCTTCGAACATTGTCCACCGGTCTATGCCCTGTGAGCAGATTCGAAACGGTGGTAAACACCCTCATCTGGTACCACTGCTTGTTGCCAGATCCGCTTCCATCGTTTCACCGCTTATGACGTCATTTTGTCCGTCGAACATAGTTCGATCGTGTAAACGCACCTTAACACAAAGGTTCGCAAATCCGCCCCCTTGTCTGCACATTTTCTGGAATTCTGGTTCCCCCAGCAAGTTGTGACCTGTAACAGAAAAACAACGGCAGCAGAAAATGTTCTTACGGCAATTACTCGGCAACTTCGTAAAGAGAACGTTAACTCGTGACCTGTAACAGAAAAACAACGGCAGCAGAAAATGTTTCTACGGCAATTACTCGGCAACTCCGTAAAGAGAACGTTTTTTTTTTTATAGGTGCGATATCTTTTACTTATAGGATAATTAGCTTATAAAAACCATGAGTTACGTTTCTCCAATCAGTGCCCAAAAAAAGGTTATTAAACCACTGAAAGCTTGTAACCATCTTTATACCATAATTATGCATTAAGGCTGTATAACAAACATTTATACTTGACAATGCTATTCAACTTCTGACGCCATTTAATGTTAAAATTTTCAACTATACGTAAAAACCACCCAAACAAAATTTGTATATTAATACTTTGAAAATGTACTATTCTGAAAATAGCCAAAATCAAGATTAAGATAACCCACATACTATGATCAAAGTCGTATTCTTAAAAAAAATTACTCTCAAAAATTCAAGTAAACTTTAAAGAAACCGCTGAACTTGAAAATAAAGCAACGAAGTTGTATAATGTATGGGAGGAATGATTACGTAAATAGATTATTTTTGCCACTAATCACTATCAAAAAGACTCAACAGCTCCTACCGTAGTATACTTTACTTAAAATGGTTATTTGTACATGCGTTAGCATTAACTGCCTGATGACAAACATTTGTGCTATATAGCAAAATACGATCAAACACCTGATTGCCATGGATAGCTTGGCCAACACTGACGTTCATTACAGCATCGCATTTACTAAATTAATGGGTATCAACAATTGCATCCAACTCTTATATCTTAACCTCATTATCTACAATATGTTAATGCATTTCACTTACTCAGAGCCTTGTTGATGGATACCATTGGAAACTCATGCCTTATGGATAGCATCCCAAATTCACTGCCTGTGTTCATGAACAGTTTCACAACGCACTGTTCAAAGCAGCTTATGTTATGACCAGCCCCACAAAACCCTACCCTTATCCAAGGATACTGCGAATGTCTCGGTGTCTTGTGGTCATAAACCATCATATTGTGCAGATAGTACCATTTACTCATCTGACAGGGTTCATGGAAATTTAATCCACTGCCCACGTTCATGGATGGCATAAACTATTGCCTGTATTCGTGAATTACATCACAAAACTTATCGCCAGTGTTCATGTGTAACATTACAAACTCATTACCAGTATTCGAGTAACTTCCAAACTCATTGCTTGTGCATGAATATCAAACTTATTGCCTGTGTTTGAGTAACAAACTCAATGCTTGTGTACATATAGTAACACTTGCGTTCAAGAAAAACTGCTCGTGTTCATAGAGAAACTCATTGTCCTCATAGAACAAATTAATTACTTGTGCTCAGAGTAACACATTGCCTATGTCCATAGAGTAACAAACTCATTTCCTGTGTTCACAGAGTAACACTCGCGTTCGAGAAAAAATTTGCTTGTGTTCATAGAGTAAAACACTCCGCCTATGTCCGTGGGGTAACCAAACTCTCTGCCTATGTCCGTGGGGTAACCAAACTCTCTGCCTATGTCCGTGGGGTAACCAAACTCTCTGCCTATGTCCGTGGGGTAACCAAACTCTCTGCCTATGTCCGTGGGGTAACCAAACTCTCTGCCTATGTCCGTGGGGTAAACAAACTCTCTGCCTACGTCCGTCAGGGTAACCAAACTCTCTGCCTATGGGGTGCGTCCGTAGGGTAAACAAACTCCTCTGCCTATGTCACGTGGGGTAACCAAACTCTCTGCCTATGTCCGTGGGGTAACCAAACTCTCTGCCTACGTCCGTGGGCCTAACAAACTCATGCCACGTCCGTAGGCTAACAAACTCTCTGCCTACGTCCGTAGGGTAACCAAACTCTCTGCCTCACGTATTAATAGGGGTAACTAAACCCTGCACTTCGTCCCAAACTCTCTGCCTACGTCCGTAGGGTAACCAAACTCTCTGCCTACGTCCGTGGGCTAACTAAACTCTCTGCCTACGTTCAGGCTGTTAAACAAACTCTCTGCCTACGTCCGTAGGCTAACCAAACTCTCTGCCTACGTCCGTAGGGTAACCAAATTCTCTGCCTGTACGTCCGTAGGGTAACCAAACTCTCTGCCTACGTCCGTAGGGTAACCAAACTCTCTGCTACGTCCGTAGGGTAACCAAACTCTCTGCCTACGTCCGTAGGGTAACCAAATCGCTGCCTACGTCCGTAAACCAAACTCTCTGCCTACGTCCGTAGGGGTAACCAAACTCTCTGCCTACGTCCGTAGGGTAACCAAACTCTCTGCCTACGTCCGTAGGGTAACCAAACTCTCTGCCTACGTCCGTAGGGTAACCAAACTCTCTGCCTACGTCCGTAGGGTAACCAAACTCTCTGCCTACGTCCGTAGGGTAACCAAACTCTCTGCCTACGTCCGTAGGGTAATTAGCAAACTCTCATCGTCCGTAGGGTAACCAAATATCTGCCATTCCGTAGGGTAACTAAAACGTCCGTAGGGTAACCAAACTCTGCCTATGTCCGTATTGGGTAACCAAACTCTCTGCCTATGTCCGTAGGGTAACAAACTCTTTGCCTGTATTCATACAAACTCAATGTTGCCAGATATCAAAAACAGATTGTTAAAAAACTGTCACATTGCGACACTGTATATCATAACTATTGAGGATATCAAAACAATTTGTATTACCTTAAAGCTAATATTTCAAAGTTTCTTAAATAGGTATTTACGGGTGATGAAAGTGACATCAAAACTGTAATCCAATTCTTGCCAAACGCAACCAAGCATAACGTTGTCGATGGTTGCCAAGGTTTGTTATTCGAGTCTTCAGATCATCCACTTCTCTGGAAAGGAGGTACGTACACGAGGCCATTTACATACCCCCAGAGGAAGAAGTCACATGGCCTGAGGTCTTGAGACCTAGGTGGCCATCGCAGGAACACAGTCTGTCAGGGACGTCCGACCCATCTGTCAGGCAGAGTGGTGATCAGATACTGTAACATTAAGACTCCATCCTGATGGAAAATGGAGCCTGCAGACTCCTCCTCATGGCAAGGTACGCTTCATCACTGATTGTTCTTCAAGGAAGAATGGTCCATACACAAGTTTGACATTGCACAGAACGAGTTTACCATAGGGGAATCTCGTACATGTGCAAGAGTTAAATTTAGAGTTCAGTTCCCCATATGAGCGTGTTATGCTTGTTAAT
>NC_089750.1:18040052-18050052 GCF_040412425.1 Macrobrachium rosenbergii
TATTTATATATGTTTGGCCACTCTGTGGTGCCCTCTGCAAACGAGGACGTCAGTTGTTAGCAAAATTGTATGATTATCTATCTCATATCAAAGTGTCGGAATTCTTGGTTATTTGTCTAAAGTTATCCAGATGACCCAAGTTTTGCATGCATGTACTCTTTATCAGTGTAAATGACTTCAACTAACTTTATGATTCATGTTGTGCTAAAAACTTTCAATTATAATGCTCCGTGAAATGTTCCCAACTCAGTAGGAATTACGAATGTATTTCCTTGGACCTCAGTTCAATGTCATTTTGTTCCAAAAGCCCTTAATCATTATTGTTCTTTACCATTACGTTCTTTAAGCGGAATGATATTGGCCTTCTTCCCATTGGCTAATATGGTTTTGCTTTTGACTCCAAGCTGATAGCTTTAAGTAAAAGTCTTCTCCATAGCGAGAACAGCATCAGTGAAAATGCAAGTGATAACAAACAGCAACATTCTTATTACATTAATTACATTAATCCTTTGATTCGAACCATGAGTCAGTATGTCCTATGGCAAACATTCACAAAAAGTAATAGAGCAGAAACTTTACAATTATATCCATTTAAGGTAACTTTGTTATCCAGTAGGATGTTGTCCAATATCATTTTGGTTGAGCAGCTGACAAAGTCATCCCGCTTATTTGTCAGTGGTGACCTAACTCATCATATAAGGAAGCATGCACGAATGCATTTACATGCAACAGGAAGATACGTCCTTGCATTCATATATAAGAAAAAACTATAACAATAAGACATGTAAAGACTTGACACAGAAACTATCATCTTATTCAGCGCCGATAGAAGGTTTTTATTTTATTTATATTTCAGCTAATTGGTTTAAAATAGCAAATGTAATATGCAAGTTTTAAGAAAGAAAAGACAACGGTGAAACAGAAGTTGATTTTGTACTTTTCTTGATTAAACAATGCCCTTCGGCGAGAAAAGTTACTTTTGTTACTAACTTACTTAGAAAGAAGAATTCTTTCTAAAAATATTGGATTATATATCCATACATAGGCTACATGTAATATATGTATATATATATATATATATATATATATATATATATATATATATATATATATATATATATATATATATATATATATATATATATATATATATATATGTATATGTATGTATGTATGTATGTATGTATGTATGTATATGTATATGTATATGTATATGTATATATGTATGTATATATGTATATATATATATATATGTATATGTATATGTATATATATATATATATATATATATATATATATATATATATATATATATATATATATATATATATATATATATATATATATATATATATATATATATATGGCTTAAGTAAAAAGAAGCATACTGATTTTCTTGTTAAAATAACCTATATATATATATATATATATATATATATATATATATATATATATATATATATATATATATATATATATATATATATATATATATATATATATATATATATATATGGCTTAAGTAAAAAGAAACATACTGATTTTCTTGTTAAAATAACCTTCATAAATATTTGGTGAATTTTTCATCAGTCTAATTATAATTGTAATTGTTATGACTTCATACGTCTGTTTATGTTTCACGTGAAGATATCCATAAGGAATTTTCGTCTTTGCGTAATATTTCCCAATTTCAATTCCCTCACCAGGGTCTTAACACTTACCGTAACCTTTTATGTTCTTGAAAATTGGTGGTCTTTAAAGAAACCCAACACTTATCAGGGAACATCTCATTCAGTGTTTTCGTGAAAGATTTCGTAAATCCATACATGTCCCCCGCAGACTTCCCCCTTTCTCATAAAATTATCCCAAATTATTCGTTGCTAAGCATTTGATATACAGGTATACATTACTCTCTGAATTTACAACAGCCATCTTTTATGAAGCTTATTTTTCATCCGTCTAATATTTTAACCAATAAATTACCTTATATTTCTGTAGATTTACTTAAAAGCATTTTGCTAGTGCAAGATTACCTTTCAGCTATTTTACACTTAATTTATTCTTTTGGGAAAGCGATAATTTTCCTCTTCCCCCCGCTCTCTGCTAATTTTCTGCCATAGACAGACTTATATCACTCCAATACATTTGTTCAGATATGAAGGGTATAAGCTGAATTTCAATTACGTTAGGTGAACGGTTGAAGCATAAGATGAAATGTTCAAGATTTAAATCCGAACATTCAGAAGATAACCGTTTCTATTACGATTTAAAACTAACCGAAAATTAATTTGCATCCCTACAAGACTTACCTGAAACCCCATCCGACGACATTTGATGCCTTGTATTGTTCTTTGCCCAGATAAAAAGGGGTTTGTCCATAGATATTCCTGTACTTTGAACCAATAATTTCCAACACTCGCTCTTTCGCAGATAAAAAGGAATACTGACCTCTGAGCACCTTTTTTAAGCCGTCCTCTGTGGTGATTTTCTTGATGCATGAAAGAAAGCCGTATTTGAGAAATTTATTTCTTCATTTGGAAGGTTTTATATAACTGAACTAATCTGTGCAACTATTGAAAAATAAGTTGGGAATTTTCGTTTTTATTGCTTTATCTTTTCTCTGCGCTGAGCTTCATCGCCGGGCAAGATCGTGTTTATAAAACTATTTTACCAGTCACACAAAATACGTACAGTAAGTGAAAACATCTTAGTACAAAATCCTCTTTGGAAAGATACAGTGTTGTACTGATAAACAAGGTAAGACTACAATGGTACATCTAATAAGACTTTAACTGCTTCATCTAAATATTATCTTTTTACCGATTTTGTTTACATTCGTAAGTTTTATTATAGTTTCAATATTCTTGCACGTATTATCCTATCTTTTGAAATGCTTGTGCATTTATTACCTTGTTCATTCACTGGAGTAATGCAATAATTTTACTGAAAATATAAATTCAAAGAAAAAGCTCTCTTGTTAAGTTGTTAAAATATACATAACAGAGTCAAGAATATTAAACTGAATGGGGGCTATGTCTTCAAACTTATAATATGTCTTTATAACCATTGTAATTAAATCATGAAAAGGTTTTAACTTTAGGTAATTACACTCTTAGATGATCTGCCTGTTGAATGTTGCTTGACTGCTTCTGTACTATAAACTTAAATTGATATATTCTGTTTTACGAGCTGTCTTTCTACAGTGAAGATGTGTAAATTAAAAGTACACAGAAGCTCTAGCGAGTTAACGATCGACAGTGAAGAACGAATCTTAACATGTACTAGATAACTGCATGAAGCACTGGTTGGACTAACGAGGAGTTGTTGAATTGTATTCTGCCCATTTGCGATGTGCGTGCGATAAGCTGCAGCGTGTAAAATACTGTCCCAGCTTGGGTTCGAATGCAATATGAAATATATTACACAAAATATTTCTTTTAAAGTATATAACTCATTAGAATGTTTGTTAGTTTCCAAGAGATCTTAAGAGAAATACCTTATTTTAAATATTATTAAAGACAATATAAAAGAAAAAAAAAACACTCCTCAGACTGACCTCATGATGCTCAAAGACATATCGGACGTTTGGATCAACATTGTGTTTGAGGGTAACTACAAGTAAGCCAAAAAGGTAATTTTCATCAATGCCCCATGCCCAGTTAACTTGATTAACCAGATCCCTGCAGTTATTAATTTCACGTGTTTTCCCCTGTACTGTCAAGTGTGCAACGAGGGATGACTTGAAAGAAGTTGACATCAAGAAACAAACCACCAGCCACCATCCCACCAGCATCTAAGGATACAAAACCAACCAGTGTATAAGGTTACAGCGGTTATTCAGCGACCTCTTTGACAAAGTTTCGTCTAATTGGTCGGTTAGGCAGCATACACTTTCATTTCTGTAAACCAGTCATATAATGTCTTTTTAATATATATAATTCCTTTACTCTGAACATTGATTAAATTAAATTAAATCTGTATTTAGCACATTAGATAAGATATGAATCCAACAAATTATATTCAACCAAATTAAAAGCTTGCTACGTGCTTTGAAGTTTTCGTTAGTCTTTTTATTACAAATTTATTTTATATTATATAATATTCCTCAAGTTGAGAAAAAGAGTTTTTCTATTTTTTTTTATAAAAGTAAGAAATTTATACTCTGGATAATTTACAAAAAGGTCAAGTAACTGTGTGAAAAATGAATTATCATGGAGGACATCAGGAAAAGCAACCTGTTAACAATTTTCGTCTTAAATATCTTTCGCACTTAGTTTGCCTAGAATTGCTGTTGCATGCTTGTATTCGTGAGTTTATTACAGATATTATCCACTTTAAGAGTTAATGGTCTATGGCCAGAAATTGAGAAACGACGAGCATAGCTAACCTGTCTAGTACTGTTAGCTGATTGTCCAGAAGTAGGATTCCCCAGCATTATTTCCCAGCCGTAGAAAAGATCCTCACTGAAAGCGTTCCCTTTTTGACCACAGAAGGAAGACCTCACTTTTTCAAGAAACCAGAGAGTTGATGCCCATATTGTGACTGTGAATAGCAAGAGAATCCAGATGTCCACTGAAAGAATGGAAAAAATAATCAAGTGATATACAAAATAATTCCTGTTATGTAGTAAAAAAGAATCATCATCAATTCATAGTGCTTATCTACCTTATATTTACAGAAAATTAAGGATACAACGAAATGGAATCCTTTTTTGTAACTGAAGTGTATTTCCTAATCTTGAATGGTATGCTGATAGTGATGAAACGATATATTACAATAGTTTACTATATTTCCATTAGGGGGTTATGCTGTAAACTTTTGCTCCATCAGTGCATGGGTTTTGTACAAAGGGATTGCTCTGCACTTAGGGACATGCCCATAAGCCTGAAAGCTTTGTGGCTTAAATGTTCAGTTGTCAAAAAGCCATCTTCTCTAGGTCAACCAGGAGATCTCTTGACAGGCGAGTAGAGGCGCTTACACAATTGCCAACGAGAGGACAGAGAGTTGAACTAACCACTTCAGAGCAGCGAACAAAGCAAGTTCTGCCCGTAGAAGGGCGACATACATCGCTCCAAGTGAGTCTGCGAGATCTGGAAAATGCCCCTCTGTAGCTCAAACACCAGAGATTGTTTCGATCCCTCACATGAAGGCAAGGGTTTACCAGATACTAAGCAATAATTATTGAAAGTGTATGTCAATTTACTTCACATATATCTTACAAATGAATATTTCCACTCCATATTTCATATTTGCTCATATTGTACATATTTCCTTTTTTTATTTCATATCTCATAACTTCCAGGTATTCCATGTTTATATTCTCATTTGTATTGTCTATACTGTTAAAAAATATTGTTTATTATTTGATTTGCTAAATGTTTATGTACATTCGTATTTTCATTCCGTGTTTCATATTAATACTTGTATTCATTGTATATATTTTTGGAAAATATTATACACTATTTATTTTGCTGCACGTCAATACGCAGACACAGACACACACGAGCGCCCACGCACGAACACACATATATATACTGTATATATATATATATATATATATATATATATATATATATATATATATATATATATATATATATATATATATATATATATATATATATATATATATATATATATATATATATATATATATATATGTTAGTGACCCTACACAAGATCAATTAGGGTCATAATCTCTTACGGCATCTGTTTTAAGAACAGCACCATATTAACTTACATCTCTTAGACTCTCTGGTAGCGGCGGCTCATCGTTGGGTCAGCACATTCCTTCTCCCTTGTGGACTCCTCTCCCCGTGTCTAACCGCAGACAAAGGCCTACTGAACCCAGACACAAAACTAGACTTTATTTGCAAATTTAACAAAAGTCATTCAGCAAAAACTACGGACATATAAATGGAAATCATAACTAAAGGAAATTCTGATACACAATCCATCGAATTAATGATTCTAGACCAACCAGTACTAGTGACTAACACCTCGGTCATCAAATAAGATAAACAGGTCAAAAGTAGGTCAAAGTCTAGTATATTCCCAATGAGTACATTCTCGACCTTTTACTCAGCGAAACATCTGAAGAACACAAGCAAAATCTTCTTTAGTTTCCCAAAACACACACAAAAAAATACAAATATGGGAATTCCTCCCACATTACTGAAAAACAAGATACATATCATAGAAATGGAGAAAACAACCTACAGTTTGGTAAATAGATTATGCTCCTCACCTCTAAACACAGTGTTCAAATCAGTTCTGGTACTGAGCGCAACACAAGTCTCAAACTTTTCGAGACTTTCAAAAGGTTCAATGTTGGTCTTCGAATGATTCCCTTTAACAAACCTAATCCCATCTCACCTTGGGACTCCTCCCAAAAGACACACACAAACACACGAACGTACATACAGTGTCATCTCACACAATCCCACGCCTCGAAAATTCTGACGCCATCCTTACTTAATGAGGAAATGCGTCAGACGCTAGCTGAACATGCTTCTCCAAGATTTTGGGAAAGTTTTCCTCCCTATTTGTTAATTCAATATCCGTTGTGTATTGTAATTCATAACATTCTTGTGACCTATAGGCTTTTTCATGTATATATTTATATATATATATATATATATATATATATATATATATATATATATATATATATATATATATATATATATATATATATTACACATATGTATTGATGGTCTATCACTTGAACTTGTGATGTCTCAAGCAGTCACTTGGCCTAAGGAGGTGTGAAAGCAAGAAAGCGCGAAGTCAACTTCTCGTCTTATTCCTTCCTCCAGCTCATAATTGACCCATTAGTGACCTGCATAACGTCTCTTAGGGAGTGCACTACCAGAAGACATAATTCGATATTGTTTTGAAGTTCTTATCTGTAACTTCAAGTTTTTAACTTGGATGAAATAGATAAAAACTTGAAAAACTTAGGTGGGGGATTTTACCACCTATGTCGGTTAGTGAACCCGGAAGGTCCACTTCAATTCCTATTATTCTGGTAGCGCACTCCTTATAGATTTAAGTTATACCATTTACAGACATCAGTTCCTCACTGTATCCACTTAGATGTGGAATGCTTTAAAGGAGTGAAGTCTCTATGTTATTATATATACTTGGAATCATTAAGAAACCTAATGCAAGTATGGTTAAAAGTCTATTCAGTAGCATATCTGGTTCCTGAACGTTTGGTGCACTCTTTGTCTGAGTGGACACAACGTTTGCCTGGCGTATCTCTAGTCAGTAGTTCGAGTATCTATCAACTTGGCAGCTTGGTTGGTCTGCTCTTTTATTAACATTACTGATATTATCATTCAAAATAACCAAAACTATATAACCGTGATTGTTATTGCTCATATAGCTTCCAGTCTTTCCTTGGAGTTGGCTTTGAGAGGATTGAGTAGTTTCGAATATAAGTGAAGTCAATAAGACATTACAACCATGAGGTTTCTAATCATACCTCCTCCTTTAAAAAAAAAAAAAAAAAAAAAAAGTCTACACCAAAAGTTGTTATAGAAAAGAAAGGAAAAGAGTCCAACCTGTGAAGGGCCTGAAGAACACAAGGTACTGCGGTAACAACTGAGGCTTCAGTGAGGTAATAATCATATGGTCGAGATATGCTGTTGTCGTAAGGTCCATGACAGTGGTTCTTTCTGAAGTAGTTCCTATTAATGTGGTAAAATCGGCCTCATTTTTTTGCAAAACTCCAACCACACCGGTCCAGCTCCCATTCTGCAATTGGTAACCAGTTTGCATATCCTTTGGGGATCGTACATTATACCTAGGAAATGAGTGATCAATTAATAAGTATGTAAAAACAAATAGTATTTCTTTAATACTAAATAATCGTTTTTAACTGACATACAATAAATCCTAAGTGATAATCATAATTGCACAATTGTCGATAGTTAATGATATTTGAAATACTTATAATGAAATGCTGCAATCATACTATCCGGCAATTTATATTGAAAGATAATGTGTAGAAAAAGTATCCGGTAAGATTTATAGGTTCTTATGAACTTCGCAGGAAAGTCTAATCTTGTTATCCATTACATGTAGTGTGTGAATGGTTCTGCATCCGCTCTCTCCTGTAATTTAGAGGTGTCATGGTTTATTTATAAAATATTTGTCTTCTTTGCCGTGATATTTACCTCCCATAAAACTGGTTGTGCATAATGGGCAACATTCTTGAATATTTTGGATAAGCCATGTCCACTACATACTGTAGGTCTTCCGTGGCCAAAGGAACAAGTTCCTTTGATTTCACGGTATGCCCAGGAACATATTTGTTTTTTTTGTCACTTTCATTTTATTTGGGCTTTCTAATTGATGGACAATTGCAGCTTAATGTGTCATCATGACAACTAGTCCCTTTGTAATCTTTCGACACTGTTTTTATCTTATGTTATTTACTTACAAATTTTAGTTTTTAACCAGTATTGTGGAATTTATGGATCAATTTTGGCTATAATTAATCATGTTTCTACTTTTCAGTGATTTCTACCTAAGGTAATACGATGAAAATCGTATTTTATGGGACAATGTCGTTTTCTGCATGTTCTTCAAAGTGATGGACCCTTCGTTTAATAACTATGGTAATAAAAATGTTAATCATACATATTGCCTTTCTACTGTTTAAAAACAGGTACTTTGCAGACTCAGATTTATTTATAACTCTTCATTTTTTGGACAAATTTGAAAAACTAATATTGTAAGCTAGTGAATAGGACTTCTATAATGACATTATACACTCTTATTGTAAAAGTCAGTCGCACAATTAGCTGACACAACCAGTTTCACATATACAGGTAATGCTGATTGATGTCATTCCGTATTTACGTCATCATTCACGGAATCAAACTTCCAGAATACCATAACTAAAGTGACTCATCAAAAATGTTAAATCAATTTCATTTAATATTTTCTTTCTTTACATTTTCTCCCTCATTTCAGAGATCTCATCTTTAGCCACAAATTGATTATTTGATAAAAACTACACAAATAACTAACCATAGGGGAGGTACAGATTGCTTTACTACGCTGTAAAAACATATATTCTACAGAATCAGGTTATTTGATAAATCTTCATTACCTGATGTTATCAGTGACTTAATAATGAGATATTACAGCTTCACACACACAAAGCGTGCCCGTCCTGTTGAGTTTGGTTCAATGATTATTCCTTAGAATTATTACTAAGTTCTTATTTGTTTTCAGATAAAAGCACGTCTATTATTCATCAGTAGCAACATATCAAGTAATGTATTGCAACTACTTTAAGATATAGCTTGTCATGGTTGTCTATAAAAAGCCGATTCTCAGATGAGCTAAAAGTAACTACTTCAACTATAGTTTGTTTCATTAGACTTAAGAGCCTCAGGAAAGCACATAATAATCTAGATACTTTAGGAATCGGTATATCCCGGGAACAAACATAAAACCAAAAGATCTTGTCCCATAAATATGGAAAATATTTCCTGTCTTTTTTTCCCTCTTTGACTGATTACTTTTCAAGGTAATTGTTAAAAACGTAAAACTGATGTATATTAAGTTATGGATGGAAATTACCTAAATGCATGTGAAGCGCATCGTTTTTACGGGGAATTACCGGGGATATCTGTTTGAAAAGATAGCGATGCATATGCATCCATACATACATACACACACACACACACACACACACACACACACACATATATATATATATATATATATATATATATATATATATATATATATATATATATATATATATATATATATATATATATATATATATATATATATACTGTATAGGACCCCATCTATTCATAGAGATATCACCAGTATATTCCAGTATTTTTGGACGCACCCTCAATATCATAACAGTTTTGTCTTTGCAAGTACCGTTACTATATTGTTTAGTTATGAAGGAAATATAACAGCTTGCGAGGGAGAAAATATCGAGACTCGGTCTCGATATATATAT
>NC_089750.1:18055052-18057552 GCF_040412425.1 Macrobrachium rosenbergii
TAACTACATACCGCTCATTTGCCAGAAGAGTGACACAACTCAAAAAATGTTTTTTGAGTTACTGATACCAGCAGATACCCCGTTCTTTGTTCCATATTGTGGTAAAAATGTCTTATTCGTATTTGTAATACCAGCCGCTATTCTAGGGCATGACATGTCACTATTACGCTATAGAGAGTACAGAGAGTTTTAAACTTTAAATTGCTTCCCCTGAAAAATAGCAATTTTTGAGTTACGTCACTCTTCTGGCAAATGAACGATATATTTTTTTTTATCCATAATCACGTAAATTTTCGTGTTATTGATGAGTTTTAATATCCGTTTAAGTATCAATTTTTGAACCAAGCACATGTTTACAAGATAAGCTTTCCCCGTCCAATTTTCACTCAATTGTTCGCTCTTAGAAACTGAGAGTTCCTCGATTAATCCTAACAAGGGGAAAACATTTTTCACCTATTATCTGGAAAATCCATTGTTCCTCTGTTTACTTGAGTATGAGTTGAAGAAGGGCCTCAGACTTACAAATTAACTATAAAATCTCTAATGAGGCAAATTAAAAAAAAGGTACTCCCTCACTGCCATGTTGTAATACTGACAGTCACTGGCAGATAACTTAAGCTCGTATCCTAAATGTTAACTACTACTCCGCTAAGACATTAAATAGGATCACTTGATTTGACAGGTTGTGCTAGCATGGGAGGGCTGCCCAAAGGATAACAGGAATGCTTATTGTTGACTGATGATATGAGCTAACACACCAGGTCACTCGTAGGGCAGTTGCTCGAACCTAACTGTATTTTATACATTAAAGAAAGTACAAGGTTTTAAAAAGGATAAACTCTCGGGATACGCCATTTAAAGGCTCAAATTATGGATGCAGAATCAAACCTGCAAACATATTCGAGTGAAAGTTGCATTTGTCAGGAGGTCAAAAACAATGAAAGGTTAATTTCACCTGTTAGTTCACTGTCAAGGAAAGAAGACCAAGCTTGTATCCGTAACACTGCTAAAAAAAAACCTACCATTGTTTTATACCCCGAATGATACGCGATATGAGGAGAAATTTACAGTAGATACGTCTAGCGACAGCGATGGATGAAGATTTTTAACAGCGGTTGAAAATAAGGGAGTTAGGAAATGTTCGACAGCTGCAGGTAAGAGAAAGAAAGTCAAAGGACTAAGTATTGCTTCAGTTCAACTTTAAAAAAAAAAAAAAAACCGGGAGGCTTCGCCGTTATTACCCAAGAAATAAAATGGACTTCCATAGCAGGGTACAATGAGCAGTTCGCCTTTCTACGTGTCATCCAGAATTTGAGGTTTTTTTTAATAAAGATAAAACATTCCCTACATTAAGGCTAAGGATAAGGTAGCCGTCGATTATATTAACAACGAAAGATCATGAGAATGTTTTTTATATGGAAAAGCTGGTGGAATCATATGATGATTGCGCAAAAGTAATTATACAGTATTTGAGTATCCTACATACCTGGACCCAGAAAATGTGCTTGCAAAGAATCAAATTACTGGTGCAAACGCCGAGAGACGGAGACTAATGGCAAGTCCTTGCCAGAACCTGAATTCATTTTATTTATTAGGGGTCCTCTAATTGAAAGATTATCCATTAAGGTTTTACGATACAAACAAGCTGCTGTTAACACAGAAAACACCTTAATATGTTATAAATCACACGAGTCAAACGTATGTGGTAATAAAATCAAGGCCAAAGAAAAAAACTGAACCCAGATGCTGTGACTGTGAAGGTTCACATGGCGCTAGTTCTGGAGGATAACTCAATACGACTAAAATGGTAAATAACCTCAATGAAGTTTGTTCTGAAAAACAAGTGAATAGTAGTAATAACGTTAATAAAACTGAGGCAAAAGTAAGCTGTAATAACAAATGGTAAAAATGTGTATAGAATATTTTAGGTATTCAGAATATTCAGAAAATTGAGCCCAGATGCTGTAACTATGGCAGAACACCAAAAATGGTAAATTTCCTCAGTGAAGTTTGTTCTGAAAAAACAAGTGAATGTAGGAATATGTAGAGTTTAGGCTAAAGACCAAGCACTGTGACCTATGAGGTCAGTCAGCGTTGGAAAGGAAATTGAGAGTGGGTAGGTTTGAAATGGTGTAACAGGAGGTAAACCTTGCAGTTGCACTATGAAATAATTGTTAGAAGAGGGTGGATAGCAAGATGGAAGAAAGATATGAATGGAGTTACAGTAAAAGGAACGAAAGGGACTGCAGCTAGGGGCCGAAGGGACGCTGCAAAGAACCTTTAGTAATGCCTACAGTGCGCCCAGTGGGGTGCACTGGCGGCACTACCCCCTACGGTAGTAATAATGTTAAACAAAAATATTGCAAAAGTAAGCTATAATGACAAATGGTAAAAGTGAATGGAAAATGCTAGGTATGCAGAATGTAAATTCACAGTGATAAATATACCTCTCAGAAAATGACTAATACTGCTGTAGCTAGAGTGAAAGGTAATGGTGATG
>NC_089750.1:18062552-18130052 GCF_040412425.1 Macrobrachium rosenbergii
TACTTATTATTGAACGCCACATTTACTATTACTTATTATTGAACCCTACATTTACTAATACTTATTATTGAGCACCACATCCACTTTTACTTATTATTGAACCCCACACTTACTAATACTTATTATTGAACCCCACATTTACTAATACTTATTACTGAACCCCACATTTACTAATACTTATTATTCACCTCTTCACGGACGTTGATTATTAAATGCTGTATTTTTTTATTACCTTTTTAAACGACTGAGGAAACTTCCATATTCCGAATCGCGTTTTTGTCGAGAGGCTGTTCTTCCTAGGCTTCTCATCTATGCCTAGGTAAAGAGGCTGAATGGTGTTGCTCAAGGCTGGGTGCTGGGTTGCTGACTTGGCCTTCTCGCCAGTTCCTACCATGAAGATGTTAGCATTTGGCCACAACCACAATTTCTGCTCAGCCAGATCTCTGAAAAATTCATAGTGATAATTGATTCATAGTATTAAGTAATATTATAGCATTAACATAAACAGCATTATAGATATAATAATAAACATCTATTTGCATGTATGGTAATGATATTAGCAATGACAGTAATGATAATAATGACAACAGTGATACTAATAATTGTATATGTGAATACAAATAGGTTCTAGATTATCTCTATTGTAGTTCAAATCACTGCAGTGCATTAGAAACAAAATTCCCGTCAACAGGATTACATTCTTATGAAAATACATGGCAAATTCCAAAATAAGATTACTGGTATATTATAACTCACTTTTCGGGGAAATATTAAAAGAGTGCTATTGTATTTATTTTATCACAATTAACTGTTGGTAACTAAAAATCTAAACGCACGGGAAACCCCCTTTTCAGTACCATATAACGGATTCACTTTAAGTACAGGCAGTAAAGGGAACATTTTAAACTACGGCATATTATAGCTTTTACTAACCCACTTGTAAATCTCAATATATTGAATGAAATCCGTTGATTGTTTATCATTTCTCCGTATAAAATTCTCCGACAACAGGATTTTCCTCAAGATCATTTTCTCGATTTTATCAGCTGCTGTTGTTTTTCAGTCAATAAACATTTTTTTATTAAAGCTTATTAGGATTCCACATGTTTAAATTGCCCCAAATTTCCTCCATAAATCAATTACAATCGTTCACTTAAGCGCAGGATTTCAACGCAGTTCGAAAGCCTTTATGCTCCCTTCCCGGTGAGGGTTTTTTGAATTTTATAGACGTGAGAAATTGAACTTTCGCCTGTTATGTGAGATCTGCCTTACGTTTTCCGAAAGTCCCAGGTGATTCTCATTCAAGTGTCTTTCATTATAATGGTGCCTTTTGGCCTAAAACAGGTTTCCATTAAATGATCTATTTTCGTATGAAATTATTATATCTAATAATAAAACGTTTGCGAGTCTCCTTTTTTTATGTTTTTCTCCTCACAAATAATAAAATTACTTACACATAATCTATACACAAGGCCGGAGTGCCTATATTCATTTGCTTTTTCTTCAGTGACGATTTTGCTTGTGAATACACTATTACAGTTCATAGGTATTAGTTCCCCTTTGGGCGAGTCGGTAGAGTTGTCGGCTAGCACTCGCTAGGCCTGAGTTCGATTCTCCGGCCGGCTAATGAGGAATTAGAGGAATTTATTTCTGGTGATAGAAATTCATTTCTCGCTATAATGTGGTCGGATTCCACAATAAGCTGTAGGTCTCGTTGCTAGGTAACCAACTGGTTCTTAGCCACGTAAAAATAAGTCTGATCCTTCGGGCCAGGCCTCGGAGAGCTGTGAATCAGCTCAGTGGTCTGGTTAAACTAAGATATACTTAACTTTTCATATGTATTTTTCGGGAAATGCGTCCTCTCGTAAATTTCCTGTATTTATTGATAACCTTCATTAATTCAGATTTTGACGTTATTTCTCTTCTGGGGAATTGTAACATCCTAAAGCCATTCAGAGTTATTTTTAGTTTTTGCCGAATCACATATACACCTCTTACTGTATTTTATATTTCTCTTTCCCAAGTTTTATTATTTGTAACTGGCTACTTATATTCGTTCCGTGCTTCCAGTATTTCTTGAGAAATTATTAGTCATTTTATTATTTGGCTATTACATTAACTACAAATAATCCCTTCCTGAATACTTCTAAGTAAAAACTTATTTATACACCGTTTTCCTTGCATTAACTAATACACGTGTGCCTAATGAAAATGTGAGGAATTTACGCATGTTTTACCAGATGCAGTAGTGGTGGTGACCTGCTCGAGTATTTTTATGAAATAAAATGATAAGTCGAAAACTAATATTTTTGAAAGATCTTATTAAAATCATGTTTTGGATAAGTACTTTGAGTCCTCTCCTTTAGATCTGGCATAATTTAGGACACAAAAGGAATATCTTTTGAACTAACGAAGAAAAAATTATAGAGATATATCTAAGTTTCTGTAAAATCAAGGACTTTTCTCTGTCTTTTATCTGCCACTGATACTCCCGGCACACTTTTTGCTTCCTAAAGTGAGACGTCATTCGTGTCCCTAAGTGGGCGAATTCCACTGAATCAAAGAAAAGGGAAATAGTTTCGCCACTGACACTTACCTGAGTATCTGATGGTCACCGTCGTGGAAGAGGTCGATGACCAAGGTGTGACAGGTGAAAGTGTTGCTTCCCCAAGCATCCCTCAGGAGATTGTCTGCTGGAATCTGAACCTTCGAACCCACGTCTAGTATTACTATAGGTACAGATGAAGCGAAACTCAGCCTAAAAAGAAAAAAAAAATCACACGCAAAGTCTAGACACTTGTATTGTCTGAACTGAAGAGCATTATTTTACAAAACGGCTCAGTCAGGACTTTAATGCGTTAGTAATAATATTCAGTAAATCTTCGTGTGTGAAATATGAATGCAAAGGAAAGAAATCTGGGAATGAAAATTAGCTTATTTCAGCACTGAATTTACTCATTTTTCTATTTCATAATTTCTGAATGAAAAAATGTCGATAACAGAGAATAAAGTGTCGTCTGTTAAATAGGTTTGCAATAGAATATTGCAAATAAACAATATTTATTAAACAATATTTATTACGAGAGAGATATAATCTGAAAGAGTACCTCATGATCTCGGCCACGAAAGGTTGATCACTGTCCATCGTTGCCAGCATGAAGTTACAGCCAGACGCCTTCGTATTCAAGATATTCCACAAAGTTATGCTGATCATGAAGGACCGGTGATCGTCGGCATGAAAATAGGAAAGCTGGCGATTTTCTTCAGAAACGACTTCCAGCATCAGAACTGTACTGTTAAGGTTTCTATTCATAGATACTGTGTGCAAAAGAACTTGAGATCGGGGGAGTGATTCGTTGAGTTCTGAAAATCTGACTTTCTGACTCTGCAGATATCCCGCTGCGCTTTCACCTATTACGTGTTTGGCGATCCATGCCAGCAGAATGACACAGCACTTCATGAGCTGCATTCTGTGAAAGATAAGAACATTTATGCATATATTCCGAAAGTCTTGCAGTAGAAAACTAGAAGGTAAGAATCTGAAGTGAATGTAGAGATTCTTGTTGACAGCGCATCCTCCCAACACAAAAATATAAAACAAAAATTTATAGTTGTTTACAACAGCATAGCATCCGAAGATCAAATTCCAAATAATACCTCAGCGTGAGCACAGCTTTAAAGCGACAAAATTTTATGTTGGTTTTATTTTACTCCTTTATTTCTTTTAAACATTAGTAATAAGGATACTATGAGCTGTGGTGCAATATGTATGCGGAATAGTATATGAAATTCCTGCAATATATTTAAACGAGTAGAAAATGCGCCGAAGTTTCTTCGGCGGGATCGAGTTTTCTGTACAGCCGCTACAGCTTATAATCAAGGCCACCGAAAACAGATCTATCTTTCGGTGGTCTCGGTATAATGCTGTATGACCCGCGGCCCATGAATCTTTAACCACAGCCCGATGGTGGCCTATCCTATATCGTTGCCAGAAGCACGATAATGGCTAAATTTAACCTTAAATAAAATAAAAACTACTGAAGCTAGAGGGCTGCCATTTGGTATGTTTGATGATTGGGAGGTGGATGATTAACATACCAATTTACAGCCCTCTAGCCTTAGTAGTTTTTAAGATTTGAGGGCGGACAGAAAAAAGTGCGGACGGATAGACAAAGCCGGCACAATAATTTTCTTTTACAGGGAAGTTTCATTTCTTGTAATCCAGTTTAGAGACGAAAAGAAAGGAAATTTTTTTATTTAAATATTTTTTATTTAATGGACATTAATTTTTTTTCTATAATCGTTTTTTTTATAAAAAGAGGACCCAAAGATTTTTATTTTTCAGGAGAAACAAGGGCCTCCTTGTAATTCAATATAAAAAAAGAAGACTCACTTTTAACAATGTAATGATAAATCTTGAACACGTTAATAACTTTGAATATTCTGAATATCCAACGGAAATATATAGAAGTTTCCACTTCTTTAACTTTTCGTAGAAGATCTCAGTATATTCCCTCTATTTGACTCATCTTGGATTAAAAAAAAACGACCTGGTTCATTCTCATCTCTGTTCATATCTATAATATTAATTACGTCTCTAGTCATTTGACACAGATAGCTCTTAGAATATGGACGCCTATAATTTTCTGTGACTGACTCGACTCGGCGGGAGAAGACTATATAAATATACTGTTTTATGATTGAGTTTAGCGGGAAAATTTTTCCCGAAAAAAATTTTCCTCCTCTGACATAAAGTCCAGCAAAAAAAAAAAACATAGTTGTGGTATTAATAGAAAAGAGATATATATTTCGTAGTAGAGAAGTTAACCAAATTTGTATAATTTACCTTAGGCAGTTGGTATATGGATTCCGCATGTGTAGTGTTTATTGACTTTCTCATTTGAGAGTTGTCGCATTTCTCACCAGAAAAGGTTTATTTCATACTAAACTTTGTCGAAAAAGTTATTCAAACTTTCTTAAAATTGATAACAAGGGGATAAGAAACAATGCGATCGGTTTCTTAAACAGCGAAGGATTCGAAGAGTCACCTTTAGGTGCTAGGTGACGGACATTCAAGGTACAATGTAGTTGAATTCGACAACAGCTTATCTTAGCTTAGCCTTGCTTAAGCATACGTGACGTAGATAACCTAAACTGTCCTCGGTATATGATAGCTCTGCCTATCCTAGTGTTGGATATCCGAGCTAAATTTTTCTTTCTCTAGTTTAGAATAGGCTCTTTTTCCTCAGTGAGGCTGTGATTAGTCTAGCCTTTGAATAACAGCTTCCCTTAGCCTACTTCCTCTAAATTTAGATTTTTGCGAGGAAGGAGAGAACTGGTAACATAATCAACCCGAAGCATTCAGGAAGAGACACACAATAAATCTGGTAAACAATTTTTAGTTTTCTGTAAAAGAAAACTATTGCGCCGGTTTTGTTTGTCCTTCCGCACTTTTTCTGTCCGGCCTCAGATCTTAAAAACTACTGAGACTAGAAGGTTGAAAATTGTTATGTTGATTATGCACCCTCCAATCACCAAACATAGCAAACTGCAGTCCTCTAGCCTCAGTTAGTTATAATCGTGCTTCTGGCAATGATATAGGATAGGCCACCACCGGGCCATGGTTAAAGTTTCATGGGCCGTTGATCATACAGCATTATACTGAGACCCCCGAAAGATGGATCTATTTTCGGTGACCTTGATATACGATCTGGTGGCTGTACAGAAAACTCGATTGAGCCGAAGAAACTTCGGCGCATTTCTTACTTTTTTTCTTTTACTGACTTTTTAATGTAAATAAAAAAGTTAAGGGCAACCTTGTCTTCTGAAAAGCAGAGAGATGTATATGGGACTTTGTATGTAATTTTTTTGAAAAATTGCAGGAGAGTGATGGCTATCATTACAGAAATTTGTTCTTTGCAGCTCCAAATATCAAAAATATCTGCGGTGTGTGTTAGATACTATGAACAAAAAAATTTTTTTTTAACTATTGAGCATAAACCAATTTTTTATCATATCTTGATAAAAATATATCTTACAAGAAATTACAGAGAGGAGAGAGTCATAATTTCACGTTACGCTAAAACTCCAGAGTTTATCACTTCATTAGTCTTAAGTGCAACATTGAAATTTGACTCATGATAACTCACAGAAAGTGTATGTTGTTGTTTAAAAAAAAAACAGTTAAGTTCTGTGGTAAAACGGGAAATAAAACGTTGCATGCTCACGTTATGGAAGGGACCGTCTAGACGCTGTTTCAGTCGCTCAACTACTGAGCTTCGAGTTCGATTGCGGTTTCTCGTTCGTTTCGGTTGGAGCGCAGGTGCCAATTAGGGACTTTCACGGGCACTGTGCAATTACATATGCAAAAACTCTTTATAATGATCCACGACAGTGTATCAGTCACAGAAACTCTCTAGTTTTTTTTTTTATTTCTTTGTTAAATAGCCTGAAATGCTCTGAAGTATTGTAAAAAATTGAAATGTACAATTTTATTTGAGTCTCTCTCTCTCTCTCTCTCTCTCTCTCTCTCTCTCTCTCTCTCTCTCTCTCTCTCTCTCTCTCTCTCTCTCTCACCTGAATTTTAAAGAAAACTATTTGTAGACTGTAGATAAGCAATGCATTACATAACATACATAAATAAAAAATAACGCCTTACATTTTTGTACGCATATTTGTATACAATGTATGTATGGTGTTACTGTTAAGTGGGCCAGGTTATCTTAATTCATTTATCATATATTCCTTGTTTAAAATTACTGTTTATCATAGATTATCATAACATTAGATCATTTTTCCACTCTTCAAAAACAGTAAACATAATATTCGATGAATCTATTCTTGATATTAAAAGCACAATAATTAATGCCGGAGTTTCGTCACATGTCGCTGATTTTTCTTAATAATCTTTGAGGATCATCTCAGGTTTACAATGCAACAGTTAAGTGGGTTATGAATATGCGGAAAACAGTTTTTAGTTTCAATAACATCCTGAGTTTGGGGACTACTTTATGTGTTACACAAATAATTGAGTTTCGTATTAGGAAAGTTAAAAAGTATACCTTAGTTTTAGGAGTACGTAAGAGCAAGTGCAGTATAGCATAATTTTTTTTATGCTTACGTTTCAAGACATTTGTCTCATTATATATATATATATATATATATATATATATATATATATATATATATATATATATATATGTGTGTGTGTGTGTGTGTGTGTGTGTATATACATACATATATATGTATATATATATTTATATATATAAACACACACATATATATAATATTTATATATATATATATATATATATATATATATATATATATATATATATATATATATATATATATATATATATATGTATATATATGTCATGTAGTATTGTTTCTATTTATCTTTCATACTGATAATTCTTTCAGTGGTGTTTGTGCGGCTTGTATAAACACCTGTTATGCAGAGAAAAAACTTTCCGTAGTTATTCTCTCTATAGATTTTACCAGTTACCCGTTAATCCCATATTGCGATTCTGAACCACATAACTGCAGGTTGCAGTTGGGATCTTTGGTAGATTAGGCTTCTTTTGATAACGCGTTGATTTATACTATTTTTTTTTTTTTTTTTTTTAGAAATGCTTATTTTACTCTCTGTCAAATTAGTTTATATAACATGCAGATGATATCCTTTTCTTCACACCCAGTTTTTTTCCGTATTTTTCATCGTGACCTTTGTTGTTACAGCTTGTCGATAACAGAAATGATATTGCCGGTGGATTAGTTATGTTCATGGAAGTGCTGTTCGTATAGGCAAAAATAACCAGTCTCATGTCTATTTGCGAACACGCTGATATGATTCAACTGCTAAGAAAATCGAATAATTTTCAGTGAATGAAACATTTCCGGCTTTTCGTAAAGGAGCGCGTCTTATTGGTTTGGTAAGAATAATAACGAACAAGTAAATAAATGCGCCGAAATTTCTTCGGCACAATCGGTTTTCTGTACAGCAGCTACAGCATATAATTAAGGCCACCGAAAATAGGTCTATCTTTCCGTGGCCTCGGTATAATACTCTATGAGCCGTGGCCCATGAAACTTTAACCACGGCCTGGTGGTGGCATATCCTCTATCGTTGCCAGACGCACGATTATGCTAAATTTAACCTTAAATGAAATAAAAACTACTGAGGCTGGAGGGCTGCAATTTGGCATGTTTGATGATTGGAGGGTGGATGATCAACACACCAATTTGCAGCCCTCTAGCCTCAGTAGTTTTTAAGATCTGAGGGCTGACAGAAAAAGTGCAGACAGAAAAAAGTTCGGACAAAGTGCGGACGTACAGACGAAGCCGGCACAATAGTTTTCTTTTACAGAAAACTAAAAAGACAATATTTTCATTACATATAGGTAATTAATTGACGGTTGCACATCCCAAAGCGTGGTTATACGCTCTCATCGTGATCTGTTTCCATTATGTCGGCGCATTTTTGGACATAGTTACGAACGCTGTGTTACCATCTATCTCATTTTCCCGGGTTTATGGATTCAAAGATTGCCCCGAGACAGGACTTCATTATAATGAAACTTATTTTCTTTCAAACTGGTATGCATCACTAGGCAGAGTATCTTGGTGTGTATGTATGTGTGTATGTATATATATATATATATATATATATATATATATATATATTGTCATATATATATTGTCACGAACTTCCAAAGAAATAAGAACAAAACTGTATACAGAAACGATATATATACCGATATATATACATGCATACACACACACACACACACGCACGTACATGTGCTAGCTATAATATATATATATATATATATATATATATATATATATATATATATATATATATATATATATATATATATATATATATATATATATATATATATATATATATATATATATATATATATATATATATATATATATATATGTGTGTGTGTGTGTGTGTGTGTGTGTGTGTGTATTCCATGAGATATTAGAGTAAGGAGAGATTAGCAAATAAATCTTTCTCTCCGTTTGTATGTTTTTGCATCTCTCTTCGCTTGATATGTGATTTATTGCAACGAATATGGAGAATCGTAATCTTCTCTAAATATGCATGTGTTAAAAAATTTCACAGGTCATAGAACTGATACAAATATATCAAGAAAGTAAGTTTTTAGTTCTCTAAAGGGCTAATTAACAAAGTGTCTTATGTAGTAGATCAGCCGCGTAATTCGCTTAACGGTGTGGTAATCTAGATCCATTATGTACCAGATGTTATCAACAGAACGATGCATTAAATATCACAGTTGAATGGAAGGAAAACCGGTGGAATAAAGAAACCATCTGGCAGGTGAGTTCTAACAGAATTTGAGGTCTTCCTTTCCATTCGATTACCAGAGTGGGTGAACCGAATTCTATACTCCTTTTCGCTTGTCTATGGGATGCAACAAAACAGTCCATTTAGCTATGTTCAAAGATTGAACGTTTTTTTTTTTTCTTGATAAGTAGCGATCAAGCTATGTGTACATTTTCTTTATAGATTCCAAAAATCAAAATCAGAAACAATAATAGGAGTCATTTATACAAGAAAACGCATCGGAAGATTATGAATTAGAATTATGTTTTTAATAATATCATTTACCTTTTCCTAATTAATATGGAATTGCAGCCTTTTTAAAGCAGGGCCCAAATTTTTATTTTTATTCTTCTTGTCAGTGTTGCCCTATTTTTATCCTACCCCCCCCATTCCTAATTTTCTTTTCTTCTTATCTTTTTACATAATTTTGTTTTAAATCATTAAGTTATGATACGGTTATCATTATGAACAAAATGATAAAAGTACTTTTATCTTATTATTCCGTTTCTTCGGAGATTATTTTGTCTTTATTTTATCTGAATGTTCTAAGTTTCTCAAGTATCCCCACAGAAGAATGGGTGAAAAATTGAGAGAGAGAGAGAGAGAGAGAGAGAGAGAGAGAGAGAGAGAGAGAGAGAGAGAGAGAGAGAGTTCTCACCAAACTTACAAAAACGCATTTATCGAAACTTCTTTGTTCCGCCAAACGCTGAAAAATACAAGGTATAAAAGAGATCTAGTAATTGACAGAGTCACGAAGCCATGAAAAAAAGTTTACCTAAATTCCCGTCAGGGTGATCTTTCTTCTGTCTACATCAGATCTCGCAACACCGAAGAACGTCGTGTACTCGACCACTGGGACGACGTGCTGTCTGTTGCTCTGTCAGTCACCAGCATTTCTTATTCAGAGGCTTTACCTTCTTGGGAAAAAGTCAATAAATCCTGTGACCTGTTACGCCCTCTCGAGAGTAAATATTGGTTTTGGATAATGTAAATTGGTGATGGTATCAATAAAAGCAGACGCATTTGTTGAGTATATTCATGATTTCAGTGTATATATATATATATATAGTATATATATATATATATATATATATATATATATATATATATATATATATATATATATATATATATATATATATATATATATATATATATATATATATATATATATATATATATATATATGTATATATATATATATATATATATATATATATATATATATATATATATATATATATATATATATATATATATATATATATATATATATTATATATATACATATATATACATATGACTATTTATCACATCACCGTGATTCATATACAATCAGAAAGCTACAAACGTCCTTTAATATCCAATTCGCTCTACCTCGGAAATAATATATTTTCATATATGTTACCGAAGGGCTAATTTTTAGTTGATAATAAGTCCACCGTCCCGTGGGGTCGAACCAGCGACGGACGAGGACTCAGGACTACAGGGACGCACTAACCCAGTCGGCCACAAAGAGGGTATAAGTGAATATCACCTCCCATCAACTCACCCGTCGAACTCAGGTGTTTTGCATTTGGAGACGATATCCACCCACCTCCGCCATGTTGACCGTGTAGTGCGTTTGTCGCACGTAGCCATATTATGACTATTTATCACATCACCGTGATTCATATACAATCAGAAAGCTACAAACGTCCTTTAATATCCAATTCGCTCTACCTCAGAAATAATATATTTTCATATATGTTACCGAAGGGGAATTTTTTAGTTGATAATAAGTCCACCGTCCCGTGGGGTCGAACCAGCGACGGACGAGGACTCAGGACTACAGGGACGCACTAACCCAGTCGGCCACAATAGAGGGTATAAGTGAATATCACCTCCCATCAACTCAGCCGTCGAACTCAGGTGTTTTGCATTTGGAGACGATATCCACCCACCTCCGCCATGTTGACCGTGTAGTGCGTTTGTCGCACGTAGCCATATTATGACTATTTATCACATCACCGTGATTCATATACAATCAGAAAGCTACAAACGTCCTTTAATATCCAATTCGCTCTACCTCGAAATAATATATTTTCATACATGTTACCGAAGGGGAATTTTTTAGTTGATAATAAGTCCACCGTCCCGTGGGGTCGAACCAGCGATGGACGAGAACTCAGGACTACAGGGACGCACTAATCCAGTCGGCCACAAGAGAGGGTATAAGTAAATATCACCTCCCATCAACTCACCCGTCGAACTCAGGTGTTTTGCATTTGGAGACCATATCCACCCACCTCTACCATGTTGACCGTGTAGTGCGTTTGTCGCACGTAGCCATATTATGACTATTTATCACATCACCGTGATTCATATACAATCAGAAAGCTACAAACATCCTTTAATATCCAATTCGCTCTACCTCGGAAATAATATATTTTCATATATGTTACCGAAGGGGAATTTTTAGTTGATAATAAGTCCACCGTCCCCCGCGAACCAGGGGTCGAGTACCAGCGACGGACGAGGGACGCACTAACCTGAGTCCGCCACAAGAGAGGGTATAAGTGAATATCACCTCCCATCAACTCACCCGTCGAACTCAGGTGTTTTGCATTTGGAGACGATATCCACCCACCTCTACCATGTTGACCGTGTAGTGCGTTTGTCGCACGTAGCCATATTATGACTATTTATCACATCACTGTGATTCATATATATATATATCCTTTATATATATATATATATATAAATATATATATATATATATTTTTTAGTTGATATAGTCCACCGTCCCGTGGGGTCGAACCAGCGATATATTTATATAATAGTATATATATATATGATATATATCAATCATATATATGTTATATATACGATATATATCTGCCATGTTGACCGTGTAGTGCGTTTAAACACGTAGCCATATTATGACTATTTATCACATCACACATATATATATATATATATATATATATATATATATATATATATATATATATATATATATATATATATATATATATATATATATATATAATGTACACACACACACACACACATATATATATATATATATATATATATATATTATAAATGTGTACGTGTTTTATATATGTGTGTGTGCATGTGTGTGTGTGTGTGTGTTATAAATATACAAATAAACATATATATATATATATATATATACAAATAAACATAGAGAGAGAGAGAGAGAGAGAGAGAGAATGCCATCAAAAATAGCTCGGTTTTCTAGCATAAATGTTGTATTAGAAATGAAGCATTAAAAATTCGTCTGATAAATCATTCAGCACTGAAATCGACTTTTATTCGAGTAATCGTTCATCTACCTCTTCACTTTTAAAGGATTGAAAGTTAAAAGTCTGACAATGATTGCGAGATTATCAATTACCTATGCTAATTCTAGGAATTCTAGATATAAATGGAAAATATTTAACAACACGTTTTCTCTAAGTTGTTGTTCAACTAAGGATATCTTATTATGGAGGATGATAATACTATTCACCGAATGTATTCCAGATACTAATGATATGCCTTGGAGTAATAAAAATACGAGATTAATGTTACGAATTTTATCTCAGCTCGTTTTGATCTCTCTCTCTCTCTCTCTCTCTCTCTCTCTCTCTCTCTCTCTCTCTCTCTCTCATACGCGCGCGCGTCCGCACACCCACAAAAAATAACACTCCTTTTCTTTTTAACAGGTGTCTTCCTTGCTATCTTTTTTAAAATTCAAATATCTACAATAAAACCAGATTAATCTTTGTAATTTATTACTGTTAAACATCACAATAGTTACCTATAATAGACTGCTACGGATATGAAAGTATGAAGGCAAATTTATCTATCTATCACTCGCTCAGTATATTTTAGACAAAATAAAATCTTCAATATATCTCACTGGCAAACACTATGGTTTAAGAGTTGGTCATTCCTCTGAGCTTGCCTATTTGCTATTTCTATGTCACTGATAAATTGGAGGGCTATCATATTAGTAAACGCTGAAACATTTGACCCGAGATATTCTAATACATAGAATTATACAATACTATGATAAGGATATTTTACGTTATTTTGATTCCGTTTTTGGTGCTCTTTAGCAAAACGAATGTAATATAAACTTGATACGCCGTAGTGTAATTGTTTGAATAGTTATTTTGACACACACA
This sequence comes from Macrobrachium rosenbergii, assembly GCF_040412425.1. Classification (NCBI taxonomy): domain Eukaryota; kingdom Metazoa; phylum Arthropoda; class Malacostraca; order Decapoda; family Palaemonidae; genus Macrobrachium; species Macrobrachium rosenbergii. Next base: position 18,076,092 of record NC_089750.1, read on the forward strand.
CACACACACACACACACGTATATATATATATATATATATATATATATATATATATATATATATATATATATATATATATATATATATATATATATATATATATATATATATATATATATATATATATATATATATATATATAATATATATATATATATATATATATATATATATATATATATATATATATATATATATATATTTATCATAATATATATATATATATATATATATATATATATATATATATATATATATATAAATATACACACATATATATATATATATATATATATATATATATATATATATATATATATATATATTATATATATACGTGTGTGTGTGTGTCAAAATAACTATTCAAACAATTACACTACGGCGTATCAAGTTTATATTACATTCGTTTTACGAAAAAGGCGCCAAAACGGAATCAAAATAACGTAAACTATCCGTATCATTATCATATAATTCCATGTATTAGAATATCTAGGGTCAAATGTTTCAACGTTTACTAATATGATAGCCCTCCAATTCATCAATGACATAAAAATAGCAAATAGAAAAACTCAGATGAATGACCAACTCTTAAACCATAGTGTCTGCCAGTGAGATATATTGAAGATTTTATTTTGTCTCAAATATACTCCACGAGTGATAGATAGATAAATTTATCTTTATACTTTCTTATCCGTAGCAGACTATTTTAGCAAACTACTGAGATGTTTAACAGTAATAGAATACCAATTTTAATCTGGTTTTATTGCAGTTATTTGAGTTTTAAAAAAAGATAGAAAGGAAGACACCTGTTAAAAAGAAAATGAGTGTTATTGGGTTAGGGCATGAGTATGAGAGAGAGAGAGAGAGAGAGAGAGAGAGAGAGAGAGAGAGAGAGAGAGAGAGAGAGAGAGAGAGTCAAGATAATTCCCTATGTTTCATGAGATTCATACATAAAAATGATTGAAAGAATGAAGTTAGCCATGTTGGTGATTAAGAATTCGGACCTACCAATGGCCTGCGTTCTTTCGCTCAATGTTTATTTGCGGACCTTTCACGTCCCTTTCTTCTGTAGCGAAATAGTCGCCTATATCATCTCTCCGCGAAGACAATGAAAGTCAGAAGGTATTACTGAAAAGTTAACTAAGAAATGAGGAAAATAGAGAGAACACAGACGAATTGTGCATAATACTGCCGAACAAAATGGTACAACAGAGCAAACACACCGTCCCATATTGCCCCCTAAATGACCCCCAGCAGGCTGGAGCATCCAGACTTTTTATTGCATTTTTATGAATCACTGATATGTTTACCCAACACCGAATGGGTACAGCAACTACATTCAAATATTGATTTATTTAAGGGAAAAATCTCTGTTGTGTCATAAATTGGTTTTCCCGTCAAATCATTCACTAGCATAACAAGATATGTTACCATTACTGAATATAAACAAACAGGATGCATTTTGCTGTTTTGACAGCCTTGTTCCCACAGCCTTTTTTTTACCTTACATCAAAGGGAAGTTATAATACGGAGGAAAATTGAGCATAGATAACAAATCAGTATTAATCAGCTTGTAATTACCCTTGCATAAGCAGAAAAAAAATCGTTCAGACTGTGTTAAAATTAACGTTTATTTGTAGCTGATATCACAGAGGAAAAAAAAACAAACTTTTTCAAGAGACCATCTTGCCCTCCCGTCTCAAAACTCCATTCATTGGTGGCAATACTAAATGTAAAATGAAGCAATGAAAAAATTATTTACATGAAAAATAGCGGTCTGCGCAGAGCCTCGCATTTTGTTCCTTTTTAATTGGATGCAAAATACGTACTATTAAGTAAAAGTACGAATAATAAATGATAAATTTTCTTCAGGCGCACTTCCTTTTTTCTGGCAGAAGATCTTTCTTTGAATTTCTTTTTTTTTTTTTTTAGTAAAATCTAACTTTCGAGTTCCCTTCAGGTTATATTTATATTTCATATTATTTTTGAGAACTTTCTGAAACATTTATGAGGAAACCAAAAGTTCGAGTTCATTACCTCTCTCTCTCTCTCTCTCTCTCTCTCTCTCTCTCTCTCTCTCAAAAATGAAAAATCTAAGTAACCTTAAGTCTGATATATATTAATTCTTGCTAAATGCTCAGGAATATCACATTGTTAAAGAAGCAAATAATCTAACGATCCTTTAAAGATGTTTCAAGGTAACTGATCGTCTAAACTTCCCGGGATTTCGGTACTTGACAAGTCAGATATTCATTACCTTAGAAGTACATTTATGCTAGTTAGTTTTAGCATTAATATACTAGCGACAATAAAAGCTACCATGTCCAGATAAATGTTTAAATAAAGCAGGAATCGTTTCCGTCCAGTTTTCTAAATTCTTATTTTATTTGAGATTGGAATCATCGTTCATTTCTTACATAATGAAAGTAAATCCACCACATTCTTGCTCATTCGAATTTCTTACGATGAGCCTGAAAATCTTTGCCAAGTCCGAGATGCGATTTTGTTTATCGAAGTTTAGCCCGAATTGGCAAAGGCATTGGTGTTGCAAATTTACTGAAAAAAAAAATTCTTGAAAAATTTATCAGATTATGTATTGTTAACGAGAGAAAACACGATTGCGAAATTATTCCCTTAAACCCAAGCAACTTGATGCAGCTGTTTTCTTAAATCGAAAACATTTTCTAATACCTCGGCAAGTCTTGCGAGGAATTTTCCATGCTCAAATACAAACGCTGGCTAATTTTCTCATTCTGTTAAAACATTTTCCTTCGTGCAAAGAAGTGGAAAAGATAGATAGTTTGAAGGACCAGATTATCCAACAAAAACACTTATCCTTCCTCCGGAATTCGAGACAAGGCGGGACTCATGAATTACATAAGATGAGTGTAATAAAAGGATAATATTGTAGAAGTAGCTAAACAAATATTTCGGGTATTTTAGGAAAATTAGATCTTAACTTGTACTACACTCTACCATATATATATATATATATATATATATATATATATATATATATATATATATATATATATATATATATATTATATATATATATATATATATATATAAATATATACATATATATGGTAGAGTGTAGTACGAATTAAATATATATGTATATGTATATATAGATATATATATATATATATATATATATATATATATATATATATATATATATATATATATATATGAAATTATATATATATATATATATATATATATATATATATATATATATATATATATATATATATGTATGTATATATATACATGTATATATATAAGTATGCATGGCTCTATTTATACCTCTCTCTCTCTCTCTCTCTCTCTCTCTCTCTCTCTCTCTCTCTCTCTCTCTCTCTCTCTCTCTCTCTCCCCTTCCTTTCTAGGAACACCAGAAACATAAGGAATTATGATTTCCATATAAAAAAAAATAATGACCTTAAGAAACTGAAATTAACACGATCCTTACGAAGAAGATGAGACATAATTTTCTTTCACTAATTTACAAAACATCACCGAACTAATCAGTAAAATCTGGCTTGACTCAAATATCTAGACTGACAAAGCTTTAGTTCCTTCGAAAGTCAGCCATCCACTATGGCAAGAGCGAAGTTATGCTTGTTATTGCATTCCTTTCAGGCAGAAGAAGATCAAAGAACACAGAAATATCCAAACGTCTGCAACTTAGAATTGGCGAGATACAAAAGACGCGTAGACAGATGCATGCCAAGATTTTTCCGCACGGGACCCTACTCCTGGAAAGGTACAGGAAAATCTTCCAGGTTGGCTGGTCCAGTAGTTTTAGTTTTCTGAAAAAGAAAACTGTTGTGCCGGCTTTGTCTGTCCGTCCGCCCTCAGATCTTCAAAACTGCTGAGGCTAGAGGGCTGTAAATTGGTATGTTGATCATCCACCCTCCAATCATCACACATACCAAATGGCAGCCCTCTAGCCTCAGTAGTTTTTATCTTATTTAAGGTTAAAGTCCGCCATAATCGTGCATCTGGCAACGATATAGGATATGCCACCACCGGGCCGTGATTAAAGTTTCATAGGCCGCGGCTCATATAGCATTATACCGAGACCACCGAAAGATAGATCTATTTTCGGTGACCTTGATTATGCGCTGTACAGAAAACTCGATTGCGCTGAAGAAACTTCGGCGCATTTTCACTTGTTTATTTTTAGTCTTTGTTCTTGAGCGCTGACAAGAGAATAAATTTAACTGGTATTAGTAATCTTGTGCATTCCAATGATACATTCAGTAATTTATGCTTACTACCTCATGTAAATAAAGTTTCTGAACATTTTTCCTTCCTTTAAGTCATTAAAATAATATCAATATTTTTCCAATGCAAACATTAGGCATCACCAATATACGAAAATCAATAAATAAATGAATGCATATTATAATAGGATTGGAAGAAAATACAACATATATTTTTTCCATTATTTTCGAAATGGCATTCTCGTTAAAGAGAAAATTTCCATCCTTTCCATAAATCTTCCAGTACGAATTGCAAGGGAATCCAACTTGCGCGCAATAAAACTGCGAAATATTCTCGTAAACCGAGATACAATTTTCCTTATCTGAATTTAATGATAACAAACATAGCTGTACGGGAACAAAGAAGATACTGTACTAAAACCCAGGAGAAAATTTCATCAAAAGACACTCAGGATTTTTCGGCGTCGTTAGGAGGCAAAATTTTAGGTGAAGCGACCCGGGAAAATGTGATTGGGAAATTCTTCGTAAAACTGCCGGCAATTTGGTGCTTCTGTTTTCCGAAATTGAAAATATCTTTGGAAAAAAAAATTCCCTCATAACTTAGCAATAGTTTTGAACTTTTGTTTCCATTCTCCGGGAGCAGCGCTGGCTAATATTCTCATTAAAGTTGAAAAAAGAATCTTACGGACATGGAATTAAAAGCGCGATGCAGTCTTCAAATGGAAGCATTAATATCCTTCAAATAAAACCAATATCAGTAATAAGCACAGATAAAACTCCACGTGGGATTACAAAGAGGAGTTGAATTTCAAACTATAAAATACAATTCTTAGGCATTTTAAGAAAGTGGATTTCCCAAATATGAAGATACGCATAATATATACGTACAAGAAATGTGTATTTTAGGTGATATATATATATATATATATATATATATATATATATATATATATATATATATATATATATATATATATATATATATACATATATATATATATATATATATATATATATATATATATATATATATATATATATATATATATATATATATATATATATATATATATATATATATATATATATATATATATATATATATATATATATATATATATATATATATGACTCAACCACACCGTCGTACCTCATGAACCATTACAGTTATGTATGCATTAGCAATGGAGCTGTAAATACAATTTTCATAAAACAGGAGACTGAATAATCAAATAAAATTCCAAGACATATAGGACTTAATAAAACAATTTAATCTCTGGTTATGTCATCACCCTGTTGATTCAAAATATATTTTGCTGTATTTCTTTCCATCAGAAAATATTCCTAGTAAAATTAATATGCATTATAAAGTACCTTATGATTTTTTATTTCCTATGATATTTTGTTTTTACAAACCGGTAAAGATTTTTTTCGAAAGTTTTTCCCCCACAAATGTCAGCGCAGCAATGGAAAGCCCAACGATGAGGACCACATAAATTCCAAGCATATGTTTTGTTTGCAGAACACGTACGTTGCTATCAACCTGCATTAAAAAAAATGAAAAATTATTTTGCTTAATAATTACATAGCAGGTGGTATGATTTGCAGTTGAAATTAGGCATCATCAAGAAGAATAATCTCCTCTATACAACTTGCTCAAAGCTGACAAAGAATCCTTTAGTTGTAAAATATATTTCAATGTAAGCCCAGTTACACTCACTATTAAAACACTGGCTTCAGCCCTTGTTCTTAATTCAGTTTCCTCCTTAGTTGGTCCACTTCTTCTCTTTATATTCGAAACTTGTACCTCCTTCACCCATCGGTCGGAAATCCCACTTTCCCATACGTGACTTATGGCTTCGAAGAGCCGATCTTTAAACGGAGCACCTTTTCTGCAAGACTCTTTCGATGTCACTTAAAGATCCACTATTTAAGATGTATTAGTGACTGAAAATTCGGGTTAAATCAATGAATAATGTACAAGTCATGATCCTTTTCATACATCAAGTAAACTATCTAAAAGCTCTAATATTTAATATTTAATCTAACAGCTTCTGTTTAAGTTACTGCTTTAAATACAGCTAGAATCATTTGTATTCTTTTACGTAGAGAAAAAAGACAGTATTCTTATAGATGATTTGCTGACATTGGTTTCTCCTCCAAGCTGGATATCTAGTCTTTTCTTAACATTTTCTCAACACTAATTCCAGCTGCATGATCCAAGTTTGATATTCTGTAAATGTCTTTTGTCTTTCCTTTGCTCCTAGCCTCTCCAACTCCTCTGTAGCTCTCCCCAATAGCTATGCCTTATCTCTCCTTAGTTTCTCTCTCCTCTTCTACAGATATACATATATATATATATATATATATATATATATATATATATATATATATATATATATATATATATATATATATATATATATATATATATATATATATATAAATATATATATATATATATATATATATATATATATACAGTATATACGTATATAAATTTGTATTTATGTAAATATAATACATATGTATATATATATATATATATATATATATATATATATATATATATATATATATATATGAATTCTCAGGCATGTATGTATGATATATACATACATATATAAAAATGTAGAAGATGAGAGAGAAACTAAGGAGATATGAGGCATAGACATTGGAAGAGCTACAAAGAAGCTGAATAGGTTAGGAGCAAAGGAAAGAAAACACATATTTGCAGAACATCAAACTGAAGGAAAATGCAAAGACAAGATTGTCGTTACTCAGGTGTCAGCGAAGATAGCGAAGGAAATATCTTACATAAGAGCGATAACACGAAAGGAAGATAGTGAGATTATTATAAACATCTTTGAAATAGAGAAAATGAAAGAGGGGATTAGGAGTTGGTGAGGGACCACTGATGGAGTTGTAATCTATAGCAGAAGAGACGTTTATAGGTAAAATGAAAATGACAAAACAACAGCTCCATCAGAGTTGTAATCTGAACTTACTGAGAACCGGAACTTTTCAGGGATAGACAATCATAGTTGAGAGGCTGGAAAGTAAAGAAAATAGAAGAGTAATGGTGGAAAGGATACATATATCATATGAGAGTCGGTATTTAAATAGTATGGGCATATGATGAGGAAAATTGAGGAGGAAGTGGTGAGGAGGGCTTAGGTGGAACCTGTTGTTGGTAGAAGGCCAAGCAAGGGCGCAACGGAGGAAGAAGATATCGGTCTAGTTGGAGAAGACGCACCAAGCTTAGAGAAAGCGGTGAGGATAAAGAAGATTCAGAAATGATTTTTTATATACAGCTCTTTAAAACTAATAAAATTGCCAGTCTTGTAAACCTTACCTGAAGCCCCATCCGATGATATTTGCTGGTTTGTATTGTTCTTTGCCCAGATAAAAAGGTGTTTCTCCAAACTGATTCGTATACTTTGATCGAATAGCTTCTAACACTCCTTCTTTTCCAGCCAAAAGGGAATACCGACCTCTGAGAACCTTCTTTAAGCCCTCCTCTATGCTGATTTTCTTTCGCATGAAAGAAAGTCGTAATTGAAAACGTTGAAATCTGTTTCCTCAGTTTGAAGTTTTACTGCAATTTAAACTAATCTGTAAAAATACTGCAAGATAAGATGAGAGATTTATGGTTCTTCTTAAGGATTTATTTATTTGACATTTTTCTCCGCACTGAGCTTTCGTCATAAAGCAAGAAGCTATTGACGCAACAGTTTTCTTAGCTACACCAGCCATAACAAATATGTGAAAACATCTCACAACAAAGTCGACGTCTGCTGATATGCTACGTATTGAATACACTGATACCTCTAATAAGATCTCAACTGCTTCATCTAAATAATTTTTATTTACCAATTTTGTCTATTGTCTTTTTAAATATCTCTGTATTCATTACCTGGATTTTTTCTTCTTGTTTTAGGAACATTACTCTAGTCTATTGTTATCCATTTGAACAACTGGAATCATTCTAATAACTGGAGAAATTCCGAGGAAATACTCTTATGGAAAGTTTTCATTAAATGGTATATAATAGAGTTAAGCTTATCAAAACTGAAGTAAAACTGTACTTTCAATATTGGCATATGTCTATGCAAACATTACAACTAGATCATGAAGAAAATGGATCAACGTTTAGTAATTATACTCTGAGATGGTTTGATTTGAAAAACACTTTTCAAAGAGGTGCAGTTTTTAACTATCGACTGTTTGCTGGTTAGATCGTTGTTTAGCTGCTTTCATTCTTTACTCTTATGTTAAAATATTAAGCGCTGCCTTTTGACATCTCTGATCTCTCTTTCAAACTGTGATGGTGTGTGTGTTTAAAGCCTACGAAGCTATAGCAGCTGATTATTTTCGTTATTACCTGCTGGTTTTATGTGATGCAATACATTTGGTTGAGTGACATTTCTGACTACACACACACACACACACACACACACACACACACACACACACACATATATATATATATATATATATATATATATATATATATATATATATATATATATATATATATATATATATATATATATATATATATATGTGTGTGTGTGTGTGTGTGTGTGTGTGTGTGTGTGTGTGTGTGTATATCTCGGGGTAGACTTCGTCTCATTTTAATATAATTAATCAACATTCGCACTTCAATCTTCAGTTCTTAATTTGCATATGATTATTCGCATTCTCCTTTCCAGAATTGTTTCTTCTCCAAAGTCTAGTTGTCCGGAATTTTATCCCCTGAATAATCTCTGGAATTTTTCTCCAGGTAAGAAATAAAAAAGAAAATCACATGTTCTTGATAAAAAGGGAAGATTTTGGACTACGGAAATACTGTGATTTTTTGCGATTTTTAAGATCTATAATTTTATGCAGGCTATTACTGTCTTAAGTTTTCTCAATGATCTCATATTCTCTAGATTGTTTCTTGGCCCAACAACCTTAGACACAGGTGAACGAAATCTTTTGTTCAACAATCTAAAGCTATCCCTTTCTAGTGCTTCATTAGATACCTGCACTGAATCAAATTCTAGGAAAAAGAGTAAAAAATGGGCAGAAGTTTCTTCGGCGTAATCGAGTTTTCTGTGCAGCAGCTACAGCGTATAATCAAGGCCACCGAAAATAGACCTTCTTTCGGTGGTCTCGGTATAATGCTGTATGATCCGCGGCCCATTAAACTTTAACCATGGCATAGTAGCGGCCTATCCCATATCGTTGCCAGAAGCATGATTATGGCTAACTTCAACCTTAAATAAAATGAAACCTACTGAGGCTAGAGGGCTGCAATTTGGTGTTTGATGATTGGAGGGCGAATGATCAATATCCAGATTTGCAGACATCTAGCCTCAGTAGTTTTTAAGATTTGAGGGCGGACAGAAAAAGTGCAGACAGAAAAAGTGCAGGACTGACAGACAAAGCCAACACAATAGTTTTCTTCTACAGAAAACTAAAACATACCTATATCAACATCTTACTCATTATTAATGAAGACTCTTGCAGCTTGTTTGAATAACGATTTGTGTTCACTTAATAATCTGAAGAACAGATTTTGCATTTTGTAGACAAATAACATTAAATACTCAGATTCATCCAGCTAAGTGATCTAAGCTTAATCTTGCTTGCCTGAATGTAGGAAAGGATTATTTTGACCAAACTGAGGTAGTAAGAGTTCGCATTTCTTCAGTGCTCAAAAGGGATTCTGGGTAATTTCTGATATGCTGATTTTAGTTTTAAAGTATACAACTGAAATTAGATATTTTTTTAATAGACAACAAGCAGAATATCTTATCATGCACATCAGAAAAGAGAGATATGAAAAACACGCCATAAACTGACCTCGTGACGTTCATAGACATAACGGATGTCTGGATCTACATTTTCTCTGAAGAAAGCTGGCACCGAACCAATATCTGCTCTGGCATCCATGCCCCATGCCCAGTTAACCTGCTTCACCAAATCGCTGCAGGTGTCAATTTCACGTGTTTTTCCTTGCACTGTCAAATGTGCAACGAGGGAGGACTTGAAAAAAGATGATATGAAGAAACAAAACACCAGCCACCATCCCACCAACATCTAAGGATACAAAACCAATCACAACACAAGGGTACAGCGGAAATTCAGTGAAGGTTTTTTTTTAATGAATTAATCTAAAAGCATTACAAAATTTCGTCTAATGATTTAATCTAATAGCATTCATTTCCATTTCAGTTAGGCTTTATATAAGTCACCTCTTTAACATGTATTTCCACAACTCTGAGCATTGATAATGGTAATATTTCCTGCATCATCTATGTAAAACAAATATAATTGAGTCATTATCTTGAGATACGCAGGGTTAACTAAATTGTGTTAATTACTCCACCACACTCTTTAAGTTGAATCACAGACACTCAACTGATTTTCGATAGCCACCTCCCAAAAGCCTAATATAGTTTACATTTCTATATATATTTTTCCATTTAAAATTAATCTAAACAAAAGATTAAATTATATATTTAAACAAGTAAAAAATGCGCCGAAGTTTCTTCGGCGCAGTCGAGTTTTCTGTACAGCAGCTACAGCGTATAATCAAGGTCACCGAAAGTAGAGCCATCTTTCGGTGGTCTCGGTATTATGCTGTATGAGCCGCGGGCCATGAAACTTTAACCACGGGCCGGTGGTGGCCTGTGTCCTATATCGTTGCCGGAAGCACGATCATGGCTGACTTTAACCTTAAATAAAATAAAAAACTACTGAGACTAGAGGGCTGCAATTTGGTATGTTCGGTGACTGGGGGTGGATGATCAACGTACCAGTTTTCAGCCCTCTAGCCTCAGTAGGTTTTGCTTTGTAATTTCCATTCTGAATGTCTATTAAAAAAAGCTTGTTGGTTTTTTATTGTTTTTGATGGAACTTATTCTCTTGATAAATTACGAGAGCGTCAGGTTAATGAGTGAGAAATTAATTATCACAGAATATTAAGAAAAACAATCCATAAATGATTTACCTCTTAAACTCTTTGGCACATTCTTGCCATCTCAGTATAGAATTGTTTTGCCATATTTGTATGCAGGAACTAACTATGAATATCATTATCCACTTCAGGAGTTACTGGCTTATGAAAGCCAATAAGAAACGGATACCAGGGCTAACCTGCCGAGTAATGTTAGCTGGTTGTCCAGATGCAGGATTCCCTAGTAGCATTCCCCAGGTGTACAACAGATCCTCATTGAAGGCATCCATTTTTTGACCACTGAAGGACGACCTCGTTTTTCCAAGGAGCCAGAGAGATGATCCCCATATCATGATGGAGAACATCAAGAGAATCCAAACTTTCTCTAAAATAATTTTGAAAAATAAATGAAGGCCATACACAGAAACTCCTGTTCATGTTATATAATTTTTAAAAATCAATAATTATCACTAATTGCTCAATACTTTTAACTTATTTATATATCTTATCTTGTTTATATACTTGCATGGTTAAGTTTAAGCTTCCATCATTACGAAACATATCATCACTTGTTACACTCCACAGGCTGTGTGACTTCACAGTTGTTATTGCTCATATTGCTCTTCGTCTCTTCTTGCTTTTCGTTTGAAATGGATTGAATGGTTTCGATAATAACTAAATGACTCCTCCTAAAAAAATAAATAATAAATAAATCAACTGAAAATGGCAGACCAGACATGATTATGGGAAGGAAGGAAAAGTACCCACCTGTGAGGGGCCTGAAGAACGCAAGGTACTCTGGTAACAATTGAGGTTTGAGTGAGGTAATCATAATTTGGTCGATGTATATAGTTGTCTTAAGGTCCATGAAGGTGGCTCTCTCTGGATTTGTTCCTATAAGTGTGGAAAAATCGGCCTCGTTGTTGTATATAGCTCCCACCGCACCGGTCCAGCTCCCATTCTCCAAACGGTAACCAAGCTGCATATCCTTTGGGGATCGTACGTCATACCTATGAATGAGTGATAAATTTATAAACAGGTAAAATCAGATAACATTTAGCAATGACTAAATAATCGTTTTTAACAGAAATGCAAGAAAAGCTACATTATAATCATGAATGCAAGACTGCTCGTAATAAAGACAAAATGCATTATTATAACAATTATAAGATATCGTTCAAAGAAATGTATATATATTTGTATACACACACACACATATACACACACACACACACACACACACATATATATATATATATATATATATATATATATATATATATATATATATATACTTATATGTGTGTGTGTGTGTGTATATCAATATATATATATATATATATATATATATATATATATATATATATATATATATATATATATATATGTGTGTGTGTGTGTGTGTGTGTGTGTGTGTGTGTGTATATATATATGTTCATAATTATTTGAACAACATTTTTTTATATCACCAGTATTTTTTATGCATTATCATGGACAAAACCATCTATTCCCTTTTCCTGGTTAGTACTGTTGCTATGTTCCTTTATGAAATGAAAGAGAATGACATTTGCTATAAAGAAATATATGAAGAATAGGAACTTTCTCATTTTCTCCTCTGAGTTTCTCGACAGTGACATTCCCAAGATAACCTAAAGCAGTATCGAGAGTCGGTCTTGAGTCAAGACTTTGACTCTTGTGTTGATTTTGGCCCTGTTCATCTTGTTCTCTTGCATACAAATGTACTTAACGACCTGGGAGAGTTCATTTAGTCCCGTTTTTCTTTTCATCAGATGACAGAAAATTTTCATGGAGGGCCGAGAATCGGCTGGAACTGATCAAGTAATGTCCGAGGGCGCTTGTACTCCTACGCCATCTTTTGAGAACACGAGTAAGAAGGAGACGCCTACTCTGTCTCCACCTCACCAGCAAGAAAACATGGCGACTCGACTGTGTACTTCAAAAAGGTTGTCCTTCAGATAGCGAGCCCCTACTGTATTTTACCTTTGTCCATGTAAAAAAAAAAAAAAACAAATCTAGGTAGTACGCTGTCTTCAACCCAATCGTCCAAACCTGAGGCCCCGGGTTCCTACTTTGCGACAATTCCTTGTTAAAGTGCACAAATTGGAAGCTTCCCCTTACTATACCCCGGCTAATAAGTAATATACCGCTCCTCTTGTCAACCAAGGGCTACTGCAATCCAGTGAGAGGATGACAGCATGATTGACCCACAGTATGCATGCTCATATGCTTGATCATCACCTGAGTGACAAAGTAGACAGGTGACCAGAGATTACATTGTTTTGGTAGGAAAAGTAATAGAGAAAGTTACTTGATTTTGTCTCTTCTGTAAGCGGTGTTTGCTATCCAGCTTTCTCTGTCGACCAAATCTTGGCTAATTGCAAAAAAAAAAAAAAAAACACACACACACACTAAATATGTGAGATTTCTGAGATGACTTGTTTTGAATTTTAATCATGAAGTTTTGCTCCACCATCGTCTGGCTTAATAGTTTTTTACATCGTCATATCAATGATTCTTTAATGTCCATATTAAAATAAACCATCAAACCTGTATAACAGTGAGTCGAAGTGTTATTTATCACTTATGTGTTTGCACTTTGACTGTCAGAAGTTTAGTCTTACATAGTGAATAGTATATCGTCTTATTTAGTGAATGGTATTTTCTACATGCTACTGGTATTATACTTAGCTTTGTAAGTTGAACTAGTCCTGTATCTGTAAACAATCATATATCTTTGTAATATTATTCAGTGAAGTATTCTCAATAAAGAAGGTCATTCGAGGAAGGAGTGTTCCAAATTCCAGAAAAGATTAAACAAATATATATGGTAAAATTGATAATCCTGAATTCATAGGATATAACTATCGTGAAATTTGTACTGTGTGGCGTTGGTGTTAGATATGTGTCTGTAGAAATTCGCATTTTAGGAACCTTGTGTCAAAACAACTACATATCGTCCCCAGTCTCCTGTCTTTGACTCTACTCTATCATTTACATATATATATATATATATATATATATATATATATATATATATATATATATATATTATATATATATATATATATATATATATATATATATATATATATATATATATATATATATAAATATATATATATATATATATATATATATATATATATATATATATATATAAATATATATATATATGTGTGTGTGTGTGTATATATATATGTATGTACATGTGTGTGTGTGTGTGTGTGTGTATAACTGAATCACGAAGATATGGAACGTGATGGATGTGTAAATAAAGGCAAATACCACGAAGGAAAAAGTTTTCCTTTACTTAGCAAAGTAAAGGACAGTAAGTAAAAGGCATAGTAATCATTCTGTTGTTTCACTTTTTCCTTCGTGGTATTTCCATTTATATATATATATATATATATATATATATATATATATATATATATATATATATATATATATATATATATATATATATATATATATATATATATATATATATATATATATATATATATATATGTGTGTGTGTGTGTGTGTGTGTGTGTGTGTGTGTATGTATAAAGTAGTATTTTACTTGTAAACACAAGTGCTTTTGATAGATTGTCAATGTATCCAACCTACACCATAGTTATCAGCCTTTAGACACGTACACGACATGTTGCCCTCAATTTTTTCCCGGGAAGTTATGAATCCGAACACCTTGTCATTGTCTGATACTTCGTATTTCTCTGCTTAACAGTATAATATGTGTTGGGTAAAATTACAGTTATAATGAAGATCACATTTTATTTACAATCGCACTGCCTTATAAAAATAACTAATACTGGTACAAAAACATGCTCCTCGTCGCATTTTTCTTACCCCAAAGACTTATGCATTAGTAAATAGGGTTTTAATTCTAAAGTGATTTGAACGAAATGAAAACTGGGTACATGAAGAAACATACTAAAAATTTTCAGACCTCCTTACAATGTCTATTTATTATTAGCAATAATCATGAACCTACTGAAGAAACTTGTACATTACAAAAACGTCTAAAAATATATGGATAAGTGAAACATAAACTTAATCATTTAATTTCTCAAGAAATTGAATGAAATGAAATGAATACAAACGTACGTGAAGTTCATTCCTGCTGACAGTGCTTCCAACAGTCTCTTGTCAAAAGAATCTATAAGCGTCACAACACCTCCGGGTCCATCTTTACTCTGGATGAAATTTGAAATAGGTTCTATGGGGAAACAGACAACTCTCATCCGATGTCCTTGGAAATTCTCACTGTGATCTGAAATGTAAAAACATTATTTTTATATATATTTCCATTGTAGATGGAGTTTTCTTTATTGCGCAGTTGTTTTATTATTAATATAATCCTTTTATTTTACTCTCAATGCCATCCTCCTATTTTTATTTTTGCTGCGTATATTTTTATTCCGTAGGACTTTTATGAGCCATTACACTTTGGCTGTAACTCCCTCAGAACTAAATGAGTGATGTGGCGTTTTTTTCCCTGATTTACTTTTTTTGATTAGAGCTATTTTCAGATTTTCCATAAATCAACACTATCTCCTGATTAACTTAAATTCCAGTTTTGAATGCGTTTATCGTTCAACTTTAGCATTCCCATCATACTCCTTTGCTTACATAGATTTTAAAAACAGTGCCTCATGTGAATATCTTAACTTTTACAGGCTAGCTACTTCAAAGTATTTCAACCTTATTCTAACTGAACTCTTCAGACCTTTAAATTTCCCATCATGCAAAGCACTAGTATTATTCCAGCAGTTAAAATCCTCTGGAGGCGTATTTTCCAAAAATTCTAAAGTTTGATCAGGTTTTCTGACAAACTTTGTCAGCAGATTCCAACAAAGCAATAAATTTATTTACAATATTTTTTTTTTATAAATGCCCTAGTCAATCATACTTCCTTCACATGCCATTTTCTTTTCTTTACAAATATATAGAACAAGATTAATTCTTTCTTCATTGCTGAAGGCTGCGATGTTAAAAAAGCAACTGATACCATTCGTATATCTTTAAAATGGTTAAAGTCTAAATAAGAATACGTGGGTTTACTGATTCCTTTTCAAGGCTATAAATGAATATAAACCCTAATACTTATTCAAAAGAACTGACTTTGACGTTGCAATGTTTATAAAAAAAATATATCAACATATACTAACGAGCAAATATTAGAAGTATGTGGGATATATTCTAAAATATTTTATGCATAATGTTAGTCATGTGAGATTTTATTTCTTCGTAAAAAATGTCCTTTTAAGATTATTTACAAAAAAAAAAAAATATATAGAGGTTGTTGCTGCATGGCACAACTGCGATGTTTCCAATATGTAGAGATGTTGCTCTTTATTATTGCAGTATTTGCATACGTTCTTTACTATATATAGTAGATAATTGTATCCAGCTGCTTCGCAATTACACAGTTAAGGTGTAGAATTTATTTGTATGGGCTGATGCTATTTCATTGATGGTAATGTACGGTGAGAGAGTTTGCTTTTTAATCATAATTTGGAAATCTTTTGATTTGCTATGTTCCCAACCACTGTACAGTAAACATATCAATCTTTCATTAAAAATAACAAATGTGCTATGGAACAACAAATGCCTTCAAATTTTTGCCACATCGAGTGCCACACAACATGCAAAAAAGAAAATAATATCGTGAAATACCTAATATAAGTAAATGATCACAGAATGAACATGGGCGGATTGTGGACGAATTGTACATAAGATCTGAATACTTCAAAAATATTACTAGAATCACGAAGGTGAATGAGGCAGCACGAGACTTAAAATGTTAACAAGTGATCACCAAAGAACATAAACAAATATGGCAATTTTCAAAGTGTAAACAAATGGTCACAACGATGAACCTACAAAATATCTACACAAGAGAAATTGGAATCAAAGGTCACAGCAATAAACGTGGATGAAAGCAGCGTTTAATTAAATGTGAACAATGGGTGAAAACAATAACATAGAATAAAGTAACAAAGTAACAGAACAAAGTAACTGAATGGTCACATCAACTATCATAGACGAGTGTGGCCAGATTATCGAATGTGGGAAAATAATTAAAGCCAAGAACTGGGAATGAACAAGGGTCAACAAACAAAACACATTCTTGCACAAGTTAGATTTGCATGTAAACAAACCAGTAATAAAGGCTCTGCAAAGCAACATATTTCAGCACCAGGTATATAAGAAATTTCTGTCATGAGTAAGGCCAGTCATTTTGCACAGTAATAAAGGTGAATAAAACTACACAGTGCAAATGTAAGCAATTAAGAAACAAACCTAAATGGAAGCTTTATGAGACTAAAGCGTGCTAATAGTATAGCAGTGAATAAATGGGTAATGATGTAGCTTAAAATATTTATATAAATTCCAACACAAAGCAAAATAAACAAGTGTTTTGCACAACCAAAGCGTATATAAATAAATGTTACATATCACTCTACTTGGCCAAAATCTTACCTGATATTATAAGTTCTGGAAGTTCTAATCCCAGTTCCCAAGATAGCACGAGTAAGGTCTTAGGGTGTCCGTTGTTGCAATACAGGCAGCGGATGTGTAAGCGCACATACTCCTTAGCGGTTTGCAACGGGAAGTCCACCATACTCTAAAATGAGAAATGGGGCTTCATTTTGACAGTAATACATGGTTAGTCAAGAGTATAAAACACGATATCATTTAATTCGTACTGACTACACGTAAGTCTCCAAGTTCTTCATGCATATGCCGCACACGCACATCTTCATTTCATAATTGAATTCCAGTATTCATTATAAGTATCCGTCTTTTCAATGAGGCACAATTTACAGCGTCAACTTTCACTTTTCAATATCAGTAAATAATTTGCTCTTGGCAAATGAGAGTCCCGAGAGCAACTCTAAGAAGGGAAAACAGATGTACACTTAGTATGTAGAAAGTCCATTCGGAGTTGAAGAGAGGTCCGGGACGCATATTCCCGAGATGTATGCTAGTATTGCACCAGCCCCGGTTTTTTTGCCATGCCCTTGGTTAGGTTAGGTTAGGTTGGGTTAACTTAGGTAAGTAATTGTCGGTAATTTGGGTGTGGGAAACGTAATGAGATTATTTCCTATAAAATTCTATGGTTAGTTTTTAAGATATGGTGTCCCGCTTTTTTCAGGGAAAGGTCCCGGGCTGGTGCAATACTCGGTTACATCCCGGGAAAATGCGCCCGGGACTCGCATACTAAATCTGAAAGCTCTACTAAAACCTGAGTCTTGATCCACCCTCAAAAGTAATAACAAATTACACATACTAGTGTAGATTTCCCCTATTGATAAAGGCAACATCCACGGCTGTTCAATAATACCAAAAGGAAACAAAACAGAGGAGCTACTCCAAATACTTCAGTGGAAGAATTGGGCTACACTTCAACCCATTTCTAAATCTACCAGGGTCTCGCTATGTTTTATTTTGGGAAATGACTAGATTTTCCTAAAATTCTAATACGAAAATATATAATTCAACCAAATTACAATCTTATATACTCAATTGAACGATTATATGTTTTACCACGATATTGTTATTTTCTTCTGTATTTATCATTATTAAGATTTATATATATATATATATATATATATATATATATATATATATATATATATATATATATATATATATATATATATATGTGTGTGTGTGTTTGTGTACAGGTAAACATATATATATATATATATATATATATATATATATATATATATATATATATATATATATATATATATATATATATATATATATATATATATATATACATATACTGTACTGTACAGTATATATATATATATATATATATATATATATATATATATATATATATATATATATATATATATATATATATATGTATGTATATATGTAGTGATATAAAGAAAGATTAAATAGGGAAGGATTAGAAATGAAGAGAGGATTAGAAGAGAGAGAGAGAGAGAGAGAGAGAGAAAGAATAAAGAGAGAGAGAGAGAGAGAGAGAGAGAGAGAGAACAACAATTAAGACTTGGTTGTTATGCATTACAATGAGGCTTAATTGTTGTTCTTCTCTCTCTCTCTCTCTCTCTCTCTCTCTCTCTCTCTCTCTCTCTCTCTCTCTCTCTACATTCTTATGCTTCCTATTAAATATTTCTTTATATAACTACATATATATATATATATATATATATATATATATATATATATATATATATATATATATATATATATATATATATATACATATAAATATATACGTATGTATATATATGTCACAAACTAGTCACATGGTTCACTGTATATACACAGTATGTTCCTACTACTCGTATTAGGCTTCAATGAGACGGGATGGTTTAGATTCCCGTTCTTCAGTTTACTAATAACAATTTACCGAGTACTAGCTTTCAAAGACATACAGGAATAGGATAGGTAGAAATAAAATACACACAGAAGGGGTGGATAAGAGGGCCGTGGCCTACCCAGAACATTGTGACAGTTGTGATAACGTATATTCTGGTCAGCATAAGCAGAACAGTCGTTACCACCACCAAGCCTCGGCACTGGTCAAACACTGCTGGAATCATAACCACAAGATCATTTGGGAAAAAACGGATTTCATATACAACAATAAGAATAAAAATCGAGGGTGATTGTACGAACGCCTTCGGCTTCTGCTACGAAAAAACGATGGAAGGCAACATAGGTAATCATTTTGAGGACAATTTCACTTCTGAAATTATATACCAGAGTTTTTAAGATCATAGACAAAAAGGATGGACAACAAGGGGACAATCCAGAGCATCGAAGGATCAAGCATACGACCAAGGGGATCAAGAAGACTCTATAGGGCCTCGGCAGGGGGAGCTGAAGATCAACGGACAGGCCATCCCGGGGGTCAGAGAAAGGAAAACGACAAATGTTGAGGGGGGGCACATGTACACCCGAGTGTAGCTGTTATCTCCTCAGTGCATCGGTACCTGAGGAAGTGGACTATTTGTCTTCGAAAGCTAGTACTCGGTAAATTGTTCTTAGTAAATTTAATAATCCGGAATTTAAACCATCCCGCCTCATTGAAGCCTAACACGAGAAGTAGATATATACATACATATATACTGTACTGTATATATATATACTATATATATATATATATATATATATATATATATATATATATATATATATATATATATATATATATATATATATATATATATATATATATATATATATATATATATAAAACACATTAAGATTTACCTAACAAGTAAACAGTTTTGGCACTGAAGATATTTTCCGCAACATCATCATTAGGTTCCTGATTTCTCATTTAAAAGGACCTCGCCCGCATTCATTTGACATTTATACGCTATCTGACTATTTAATCTATAGAGAAAAATTCCACTGATCCGGTCCCCCTCATTTACATAGAGAATATCCTAGAAAATTCAGTAGCAGCTCGTTGCCATCCTCACCAAATGCAAATTTCACTTCTCTTACCCGCGCAGTATGAGTCTCCTCCCGACCTTCCACTCACGACATCTGAATTCTCCTTCCATTTAACAATTATTCTTACATGAATAAATCACCTAAGAAATTCTGTTCCCTTTTTAGCTTCTCAGTTTTCTGTCAAAGAAAACTACTGAGATGGCTATTTGTCTGTCCGTCCGCGCTTTTTCTGCCCGCCCTCAGATTTTAAAAGCTACTGAGGCTAGAGGGCTGCAAATTGGTATGTTGATCATCCATCCTCCAATCCTCAAACATACCAGATTGCAGCCCTCTAAGCTCAATATTTTTATTTTATTTAAGGCTAAAGTTAGCCACGATCGTGCGTCTGGCACCGCTATAGGTGCCAACAACACAGGCCATCACCGGGCCGTGGGTGAAAGTTTCATGGGACGCGGCTGAGAGTTTCATGGGCCGTGGCTCAGAGTTTCATACAGCATTATACGCTGTGCAGAAAACTCGACTGCGCCGAAGAAACTTCGATGCATTTTTTACTCGTCACTAATTCTTCAGCCCTTCGCATTCATTGCTCACGAAAAGGTGTATTTTTCTTACCCTTTGAAACGACTGAGAAAACTTCCATATTCCGATGTGCTTTTCCCTCGAAAGACTGTTCTTGCTGGGCTTTTCTTCTATGCCCAGATAAAGAGGCTGAATGGTGTTACGCAGGGTTGGGTGCTGGGTAGCAGATCTCGCCTTCTCACTAGTTCCCACCAACAGGACGTTAGCATAGGGCCACAGCCACAATTTTTGCTTATCCAGATCACTGAAGGTTTGAGAACGGTAATTATTAGTTTATAATATTGAGAAATGTGATAATATTGATTTAAACAGTAATGTAAGTCTAATTATGAAAATTTATTCATATGAATAATAATAATAATAATAATAATAATAATAATAATAATAATAATAATAATAATAATAAGAAGAAGAAGAAGAAGAAGAAGAAGAAGAAGAAGAAGAAGAAGAAGAAGAAGAAGAAGAAGAAGAAGAAGAAGAATACATGTTTCTGTAAATAACTTCCAGATTATTGCTAGACTTTGATTCAAATAATTCCAATGTACTAGAAATAGAATTAGTAATAACCGAATTTTCATTCAGAAGAAAAACATTACGTTTCTGGTATACTCAAAACTCACAATAACATAACTCCCTTTTCAGAGAGGAAACAGAGGAAATGTCACTATTGTATTTATTTGATCAAAATTAGGTTTTAGAAGCTAAAATTCTGAATTCTCTAAAAACAATTTCAATAGGATAATCGGATTCACTTTAACAACAGGCAACGGGAGGAATATTTTATACTACTGCATGTTATAACTTTAACTATTCCACACGTAAATGTCACTGTTGAATAGATTGCAGCTGATCATTAAACATTTCTTTATACAAACATTTAGAACACAAACATGATTTTTCTCGTGATCATTTTTCGATTTTTCTGTTGCTTGCCTTTATAATAAAAAGAATTTTTGAAGCATATTAAGACCCCATTTGTTGTTAAAACTGGTCCATCTTCTATCATAACGCAATTAAAAAGTATTTTTCAATACCTCCTTGAAGCAGGATGTATTCAAGCGCATGATACCAGCACAGTTCTGAATACTTTACATACCTTTAATTTTCTAACTGGGGTTTATTATTATTATTATTATTATTATTATTATTATTATTATTATTATTATTATTATTATTATTATTATTATTCAGAAGATGAACCCTATTCATACAGAACAAGACCACCACAACGGGCCATTGACTTGAAATTCAGACTTCCAAAGAATATGGTGTTCATTAGAAAAAAGTAACAGAAGGCCATGGGAAATACAGAAAGTAGAGATCACTTATCAAAAGAGAGAAAATAAATTAACAAATTATCAATGAATAGATAAAAATGTAAGTAAAGTATTAAAATACAAAGAATTAGGATAGTAATGCATTGCATCGTCGATTGAACTTTTGAAGTTCCAGTTAAACGACATCTTTGGGGAGAATGCTCCACAGTCCAACAGTGTGAGGAAGAAAGAACCTCTGGAACCGAGAAATTCGACAGCGAGGCATATTTATTGCTGTTCAGAAAATTTGGTTGTTCTCGTCAGGAAAAGGGGATCTGGGATCAATTCTTAATGTGAAATGTCTCTGTTAAAATACAACTTACGAAAAATTGACAAACAAGAGATCATCCGTCGATGGCCCAAATCATAACTGCTAAAATTGGGAAACAGAAACCTACTACCACGAACCACTCAATCTAAAAGAGATAATCTCTGGCGGAAGCAGGCTTCCACACGGGGGAACAGTATTCTAGTGAATGGAATTGACACCAGCTTTACTGAAAGTCTCAGTTGATTCTCATAGTAGTGGTTTTCAGTGAGTCAGCGAAGTTAAAAAAGCTAAAAGAAATTTTTTTTTAATGATTAAGCTATATTCAGTTCAATCTCTACTAACTTCTCTCTGTCTTCCCACCTTTTGAGAACCTCTTTTTTTGCGGCTGGCACCCTTCATGATTAATAAAACTACTTCCAAATCATATTATATAACACCCTTTTGCCTATATTCACTTCCCTTTACATTCGTTTCGCCATCGTTTGCTTTTGTTTTTTGTACTGGTGAATCATAATTCTCCTGACTTATCTATGATTGTTTAATTATATCCGTGTAGTGCTTTCTACAAGTAAATACGGTATTTCTATTACACTACCTCGTATTAGGCTATCAACGACAAACTAAAGGTAGATTTAAGGAATTTACATTATTAATTATTTATGTTTATGAATGGGAATGGCAGTGATCTGTTCAAGTATTCATGAAAAAAATATAATATATAAATAAATAATCGTATTATCAAATCAAATCTCGAAGAAATATTTTGAGTCGTTTCCTTCTGGTTTGGCACAGCTTGGGACACAAGCAGGACTATCGTCGTACCACAAAAAAAAACTGAATGAAGACACCTACAGTAAATTATT
This sequence comes from Macrobrachium rosenbergii, assembly GCF_040412425.1. Lineage (NCBI taxonomy): Eukaryota > Metazoa > Arthropoda > Malacostraca > Decapoda > Palaemonidae > Macrobrachium > Macrobrachium rosenbergii. The sequence goes on from NC_089750.1 coordinate 18,099,785, forward strand.
ATAAATCGGGACTTTTTTCAACCTGTAAAGTTTGAGATTTTCCGTCTACTATTGATAACTCTGGCTCACTTCATAAAGCAGGTCTCTTGCTCCCTACGTGGAGAGACAACATTTTAGCTTTTTGTAAAAGAAAACTATTGAGATGGCTTTGTCTGTCCGTCCGCATTTTTTCTGTTCGCCCTCAGATCTTAAAAACTACTGAGGCAAGAAAATTGGTATGACGATTATCCACCCTCCAATCATCAAACTTACCAAATTGCAGCCCTCTAGCCTTAGTAATTTTTACTTTATTTAAGGTTAAGTTTGGCCATGGATTGTGCGTCCAGCACCGCTAGAAATGCCAGACGCCGACGCATCTTCACTGGACCTCATCTGGGGAGCAACTGAACGCTGCCTGGTCGTGGCTGAGAGTTTTATACTACAAAAAGTTAAGTATACCTTAGTTTTACCAGACCACTGAGCTGATTAACAGCTCTCCTGGGGCTGGCCGGAAGGATTAGACTTATCTTTACGTGGCTAAGAACCAATTGGTTACCTAGCAACGGGACCTACAGCTTATTGTGGAATCCGAACCACATTACAGCGAGAAATGAATTTCTGTCACCAGAAATAAATTCCTCTAATTCCTCATTAGCCGGCTGGAGAATCGAACTCGGGCCTAGCGAGTGCTAGCCGACAACTCTACTGACTCGCCCAACGAGGAACTTATAGCACATCGAGAGTTTCATATAGCATTATACGCTGTACAGAAAACTCGATTGCGCCGAAGAAACTTCGGCGCATTGGTTACTTGTTTCTTCTCTTCAGCGGTTTGCCAAAGTGACAGAATTCCACTTAAACACATAAAAAAGAAAGAGCTTCGGTAACGACATGTACCTGAGTATCTGGAGGTCACTGTCGGAGGTGAGGTCAATCACCAAGGTGTGACAGGTAAAAGCGGTGCTTCCCCAGGCATCTCTCAGTAGACGTTCTGATGGAACCTGCGTCTTCGAACTCATGTCAAGCATCACCATAGGTACAGTCGAGGTGAAACTTTGCCTGGAAAAATCAAGTAAACTGTCTGCACATGGTATTATCTTTAAAAAGAAACATGTAAACTGAATGATATCGTTTTATAAAATGGCTTGGTCATTTCTTTAATGTCTTGCTAGTAATGTTTAGTAGTTCTTCGCGTGAAATAAAAATGGCTTGGTCAGTTCTTTAATGGCTTGGTAGTAATGTTTAGTAGTTCTTCGCGTGAAATAGAAATGGCTTGGTCAGTTCTTTAATGTCTTACTAGTAATGTTTAGTAGTTCTTCGCGTGAAATAAAAATGGCTTGGTCATTTCTTTAATGTCTTACTAGTAATGTTTAGTAGTTCTTCGCGTGAAATAAAAAAGAAAAGAAATTCCGAAAAGAAAAGTAGCCGAAGTATCTACTTATTTTGGCTGAATATTTGCTGCTTTTATTTCATAATTTCTGATAACAAATGTCCGGAACACAAAGAGAAACAAAACGGTGCAAGTAAATATAACACTGAATCATTACACACATCACAATTTAACACATTACCTCATGATTTCGGCCACCAAAGGTTGATCGCTGTCCATTGTTGCAACCATGAAGTTGCATTCAGACGCCTTGGTGTTTAAGATTTGCCACAAAGTTATGCTGATCATAAAGGACATAGAATCGTGGGAATTGGAGCTGATGAAATGATTCGTTGCAGAGGCTACAGATAACTTCATTCTTGTACGATTCCTGGACAGAAACTGTAAACGGACTGGCGGTCGGTGGAGAGACTCCTTGGATACTGAGCCAATATCACGATTGGCTGCAAATGTAACTTCCTGGTTTTGTAAATTTTCCATTGCGCTTGCACCCATTATGTGCTTTGCCGTACATGCCAGCAGGAGGACAAAACACTTCGCAAGGTGCATTCTGTAAAAGAGAAGAACAGTTATGTGTGTATTCTGAAAGTTTTACAGTAGGAACCTACAGCATAATAATCTTAGGAAGATACGTTATACATGCAGATAATATGAAGAGAAACTCATGTTGTTATTGCACCAATGCCCTCCCAACACAAAAATAATAAAAAATAAAAAAAACCGCTGACCGCAATATTATATATGAAAAGTTAATTCGAAATCTTCAAGATGGTAGGTTTAAAGTGTTACATTTATACTGTTGTTTTCTTTTAGGCTTTATTTCTTTTAAATCATTACTAATATTCCAACGGAATAGTCAATGAAATTTCTGTTGTTGCTAATTTTAAAAAAGGTAAAACGCCATGACTTTTTCTTCAATCCATTCCGTAAATAAAAAAAAATAATTTTCTCTGCGCATTCTAGACTTCAAGGTCATCATTTTCTTTGTTTTAATAACTTTCTCCAAAAGTAAGAGGATCCCAGGAATTTTACTCTTTATGAGAAACCCTTGAAATACACGAACTCCATAAGTTTCTCTTGTAACTCAGTTAAAAAAGAAAAGCGGAAACTCATCTTTTGACAGTTATACTAAATGCTGGAAGCGCCAGCAATTTAGCCCTTTTCACAATTACCTAAAATATTTCCACTTCTTAAACCCTCCGTGGAAAGGGGCCTTCCTGGCTTGTCTTATCTGTGGCCCACGACAGAGAAAAAATTTTTCAGTATATTAGCTCCATGTTTCTTATCTTCTAGCAAAAAGAATGTCCTGGTTTTTTTCTTTCAGAGATATCTCCTATAATAATAACTACAATTTTTCTTTTAACGATTTCGCTTCTCGAAGAGAAGAATATACAAATGGTTTTTTTATCACCAAGTTTAGGGAATAAAAAATACTTCGAAAAATTTCCTTTATCTCCAACACCGTCCCGATAAACAAAGTACTTCGGTGATATTTGCTTTTCGAATCGGAAATGAGAGATTTCACGATGTTTGTCTAATATTATTTGCTTTTGTTATGTTCTATGTGCACTTTATATTTGTCATTCAATATTTTGCTTCCTGTCTCTCAAACTAGTTACTATATTTCATATTGCTCAAGGCTGGAAGATGTATCATACTATACTCCCCATTTGCAATGTACTGTATGTTGTCCTCCATGTTTTCATTTGAGCATTGGGTTAGTGTAAGAATAAATTTCATATTAAAAGTTCAGTTGCATTTATTGGTTGCTACATTGCAAATAAACATTTTAACAAAATTTAATATGGTATCATTTTCACCAATATTTTGAATGTTTCCAAGTTGTCTGGCATACACTTTATTTGACATGACGATTGTGTGTTTTTATTCTGGGTTTTATCCAGTATTACATTTGCTTCTTGATATTCGTATTCCGTATCGTGTTTATTGAAATAACATCCAGTGTTCATTATAATGGAAAAGTTTTTATCATTTATGCTTGGAATTCTCTCGCTTTTCATGCTATTCTTTTACATTTCATTCTCGAAAAGCTAAACACGTTTTTATATGTATTTATCCGGGCAGATGACTAATAGGTTCAATATCTTTAATGATCATTTATCATTGGAGAGGGTTATTACTCTTTTTATTTCATACTCGACTTTGTAGAAGCGGTTATTAAAACATTCTTGAGACTGAAAACAGTGACGATAAGGAATAACAATGTAACCGTTTTCTTGACTACTCCAGGATCGAAGAGTCGCCTTCAGGAACTAGCCTTGCTTAATCAAGTGTGGCAGAGATAACGTGTCTTTCTTCTTTCTATAATTTAGTAGCTTAACACTCACTCAAAAAGCCCCTAAAATACACAAAGGAATTTTCATAAACCGCTGTATTTCGGCCAATACACATACGCCAGTATAACAACTTTTTTTTTTTTTTTCTTGGTTTCTTTTATGGGCATTTCAAAATTAAGTATATCTCAGTTTTACCAGACCACTGAGCTGATTAACAGCTCTTCTAGGGCTGGCCCGAAGGATTAGACTTATTTTACGTGGCTTAGAACCAATTGGTTACTTAGCAACGGGACCTACAGCTTATTGTGGAATCCGAACCATATTATAGCGAGAAATGAATTTCTATCACCAGAAATAAATTCCTCTAATTCTTCATTAGCCGGCCGGAGACTCGAACTCGGGCCTAGCGAGTGCTAGCCCACAACTCTATCGACTCGCCCAAAGAGGAAGTAGGCATTTCAAAGCAAAATAGATCAACTTAGTTAGACTAGGTATATGATAGCCACTTCTGGCCTAATGTTGGATGTCCTCTCTAAATTTTTCTTTTCCATTCACTCAGAGAGGCTAGAATGAATCTATCTTTTGGATAAAAGCATTCCTTAGTCTACTTTTTTTGTGTCTAGATTATGAGAGGAAAGAGAGGTTAGGTAACCCAGCCCACTAGGAAGATTCAGAAAAAGAAACTACAAAAAATAGAATTAGTAAAAAGAATTGAAAAAGACTCTCTTTCATTTTTCTGGCTTTCGGGTGAATGGAGCAATTTCTTAAGTAAAATGTGATTTGTTGAGGACAACCTTTCCTTCTGTAAGGCAGAGAGAAGTATTGCGCGTATTTGATATAAGCTTATTAAAATGATAATAATTAAAATTAGAGCTGATGATAAACTTCATTACAGAATTTAATATTCGTAGCTTTAAATACATAAAAATGGCAGTGGTATGGTGTTAGATACTACGCAGAAATAAGATTTTTATCACCAGCTGTAATAACTGAGAATCAACCATAGTTTAGGCCTATTTTTATTGAAATAAATATCTTGCAAGAAATCAGGGTATTAGCATTATTTGATTTCGGAAGAAAGAGGAAGACGGGGAGCAATGACTTCAAGTGAAGCTGAAAATCTTTACTGAAGTGTTGAAATTTCCCTAACATGAGATTTATTATTGTGTTTTATACTTGAAAACAATGAAATTCTATGGTCAAATCAAAATATAAAACTTTTCCTGCTCACTTTCTGGAGGAGGGGGCAGTCTTGACTCTGTATCAGCCGCTCAGCAACTGAACAGCAATTTGAGAATCTCTCTTGTTTCGGTTGGAGCGCAGGTGCCAACAAGGGATTTTCACTGGCACAGTCTAATTGGATATGCAGAAACTCTTTTGAATGATCCATGGTAATATATCAGCCATAATGTCGCCGGAACTTTATGAATTTTTGAGAATTTCTTTTGTCAGACGTCCCCCCCCCCCATATCTCTCTCTCTCTCTCTCTCTCTCTCTCTCTCTCTCTCTCTCTCTCTCTCTCTCTCTCTCTCTCTCCTGAAGTTTAAAGAAAATTATTATTGGAATGCTGGCGTGAAATGCAATTCGTTATGTGTATGCATTAAAATAACTCCTTATATTTCTTCAATCCAGTGTTATAGACTTTGTAATTTATAAATTACAAAACAAATCGAAAGAAAAATTATAAGGCTTGCTTTTGGCTTATCTGGGTTCAACTATTTTTCAGTTACAAGGAGGATAATATTGCAGGTCTCCAAGAGTTTTTCAGATCTTATAGCCATAATTTTTATCACTTTTCCAAATACCATATGAGATATATATATATATATATATATATATATATATATATATATATATATATATATATATATATACACACATATATATACACATATACACACTACATGCATACATGAAAAGATAGTGAGATAGGTAGATAGATCAATAGTTATCACATAAAAATAGTAAGTTAAGTATACCTTAGTTTAACCAGACCACTGAGCTGATTAACAGCTCTCCTAGGGCTGGCCCGAAGGATTAGATTTATTTTATGTGGCTAAGAACCAATAGGTTACCTAGCAACGGGACCTACAGAACAATAGTGACTTCAGTGGTACAGTTATCACGCCTGTTAGCAAAAATTAAAGGCCTGTACCTGTGTTTCTGTGTGTTGAAAGAAAATCTCGTAAATGAATAGGTGAATTTTGATGAAACCATGTGTAATGACCCACTGATCAACACTTACACAAACTGATATTTTTCTGTAACTGATACCCACAAAAATCTTACTATTCGGCACATTTCCTTTAACTCGCTAGTTGCAATGTATAGCAAAATTCCCTGCTTTTTCTATAGGAATGTAGGGTATAGCCTTGGTAAAAAAATATAATGCTACTTATAGTTTTATTATTTTGAGACGAGTTTGTCTGCTGCATACCCTAAGACCTGGGCAATGCCTCCCATCGTGATTTGTCCTCAAGTATATCGACTGGACATAGTTACAAACGCTATATATCAAAATGCCTCATTGCCGCGGATTTATGGATTCAATGGCTGCTTCGATTATGGAAATTATTGAAATCTAAGTTATTTTTCATACAAACTGTAACAGAACCCACTAATTTCCTCTGCTAAAGTTGGATGTGTGACTAGGTATACAGCTTGCTTGGTGTCGTTTGGGAGAAGATGCACATGCTGCCACACTAGAACATTCAAAACATGAAAAATAATTTTATATATATATATATATATATATATATATATATATATATATAAATATATATATATATATGTATATATATATATATATATATATATATATATATATATATATATATATATATATATATATATATATATATATATATATATATATATATATATATATATATATATATATATATATATATATATATATATATATATATTCATACAACAACACGCTGCCACACAAGAACATTCAGATCATGAAGAAGTATATATATATATATATATATATATATATATATATATATATATATATATATATATATATATATATATATATATGTATATATGTATGTATGTATGTATGTATACATATACATACATGTATACAGTATATATATAGCATGATTTGTAAGATTGAAGAAAACTTTGTAATTGTCTTTTTCTGTCTCCTTTTGCGATTGTGGCTTCTTTATTACTTATTAGATAAAACAGTAAATCTTGTCTAAATATTTGTGTCCAAATATAAGTAACACAAATATATCGTGAGAAGTACGTTTTTTATACTCCCAAGATGGATAATAAACAGAAATTTCACTGATTAAGTAGACATCCGGAAGTTTACCAGTTTCTGATATCGTAGATAAGCCGTGTAGTTCCCCTAAATAATATTGTTATTTGAGCCATTAAATATCATTCTTTTCAATAGAACGATACGGTAACTCTAACCGACAGATGGAAGCAAAAGCAAAATCCAGCGGGTGGGTTCTATCAAATTTCTGGGGCCTTTTTTTCCATTCGGTCACTAATGTGTGAACAGATTCCCAGGTGTTGAATATTTTTCTATGACTATGAGAATATTAAACTACATTGGAATTATAAATGTGCGAAAAAATTCCTTGACAAAATGAAAATAGTTTTATATACTTTGTATCAGATGATGATTATTATTATTATTATTATTATTATTATTATTATTATTATTATTATTATTATTATTATTATTATTATTATTATTATTCGTCCCTTCCTAATTATGGTGGAATTGCGGGATTTTTAGCTTTTCGGAATTCTTCATTTTTATCTTTCTCGTCAGATTTTCCCATGTTTTTATCTTACATCTCCGTTCATAACTTTGCTTTTTTCATACATTACGTCACTTCATTCTAAATCATATTTGAGAAGGAACACCTATTATTTTGAGCAAAACAAGTATTAACTGTTATTTTCAGTGCCTAATTAATTTTTATCTTAATTTCCTGTATAACTAACATGAGGGAGAGAAAAAAATAAGAAGAGAGTGATGAAGACTGATACATAGAGAGAGAGAGAGAGAGAGAGAGAGAGAGAGAGAGAGAGAGAGAGAGAGAGAGAGAGAGAGAGAGAGAACTTTTATCGAACTCTTAAAAGGTTTTGATCCAAACCTCTTTGTTCCTTCCAACACAAAAAAAAAAAGGAGAGAGAAAAAAGGTGTGAGTAATAGACAGAGTCGCCGAACCATGAGAAAAGTTTATCATAATTCACATCAAAGAGATCTTTCTCCTGCCTGTGTTACATCGCCGGCCTCCGCAGAACGTCGCATTTGAGACGGATGTGATGACGTGTCGTCTGTTACTCTGTCAGTCACCAGCATTTCTTATTCAGGGGCTTCAGCAGCCTGAAGCAAAAGTCAGTAAATCTTGTGAACTACTAAGCCTCTTCGACTTTAATGAGCGAGGGATTATGCTTCATGGATGAGGTGAATTGGTAACTGCACCGGCAAAAGTTGATTCGGCAGCGGTAATGTTTCATAGGGTAATAGTCAGTTGGTATACAGTTTCATGGTTTTATAAACTGATAAGAATGAGAGAAAAAAATATATATAATATATATATATATATATATATATATATATATATATATATATATATATGTGTGTGTGTGTGTGTATTAGTGTATGTGTGTGTCATGTTGGTGTGACTTATATATATATATATATATATATATATATATATATATATATATATATATATATATATATATATATATATATATATATATATATATATATTTTTTTTTTCCCTTTAAAAGTCATGTTGCTGATGCACACAACATAAATATACATTATAAATACACACACACACAGTATATATATATATATATATATATATATATATATATATATATATATATATATATATATATATATATATATATATATATATATATACTATATATATATATATATATATATATATATATATATATATATATATATATATATATGTATGTATGTATATATATATATATGTGTCTGTGTGTTTATGTGTGTGTGTTTGTTTCTGCATGTGTGTGTGTGAACATACATTTGTTTTGTGTGCATCATCAACATAACTTTTAAAGATCGTAGTGAGGCACTGATATTTTTCACAAAAACTGAAGAAACAAGATATTAGATTGCCCTCGAAAACGAACATTAACCAGTGAAACTAAAGCTTAACAGTCAGCACGTACACTTACGCCTGCCTATATTTTACTCGCATATTTCTTATATAAATATAAAACAATAATCGCCTAGAAACAAAAGGTCAAAAAAAAAAATACGAGAATAATTTCGTGTAGAGAAATATTTTGTTTTATCATGTCAATTCAACTTAAAAACAGTGAATAAATAAACCCAGTTTTATGCAGTCAACAAAAAAATGACAGGCAAGTTCAATGTAGACTGAAATACGTGAAAATATACGTGTTTAGCAAACCTGTTTAAATAATTCTGATATAATTCAAATGTATGGAATGCAACTTATTCGGTGTGGACACACTCATCAACCGGCACATCTTTTCTTTAACATAATGATACATTTCCATAATGGCAGACTATTTAAGAAGATGATCTGTTAATAGCTTTTAAACAGGCTAATGCACTACTGAAGAATTATTTTTCAAAATTTCACTTCTATTCTGGAAACCCCTGCTCTCGTCACAAAAATAATTGCCAACGCCTGAATAGATAGAATTAACAGAAAGAATCGTTTCTTTTATATTGTGATAAAATGAATACCATATCGCCTAGGAGCTTCAATCTCTTCTAGACCTTAAAAGTTACAGTTAAAATATTAAGAAGTGAAGGAGAGTTTAAAATTTCTATGGTCAGGACATGTATATATAAACGATTTATACGGTAATGTTCCCTGAGGAACGTGAATTTCTAACGTACAAAGAAAATGGTAATAAAAGTGATAATAATGATAATATTTCATTAGGAAATATAAAAGCTGGGCAGACATTTTTTACTATAACGTACTTCCTTTTATTCTTCTCAGTTTTTTCCTCTTCGTGGAGTACATTCAATGAACTCCATGAAAAGGAACCGCAATTACTAAGAGGAAAAAGCATAAGATAAAGGGAATGCCTGTCTTGCAGCTATATTATTTGATGACATTTTGAGGAAAATGCATTTTCCAAAAAATAACAATAATATTGATGTAAAAATTTGCAACATTGATGATAATAATAATAATAATAATAATAATAATAATAATAATAATAATAATATAGGGGTCTCAAATCAGGTCGATTTTTCACTGGCTGCCTGAGGCGATTCTCCCTGAGCGGAGTCTCCTCTCTCGCGGTGATGGTTGTGTGCGCTCTTGCGTGCGTGCGCTGGATTGCGCGTTAATGAGTGTATCATTCGGGGGGTTGCTGCCATTAGATGGACGTTCCTGACTGGTTCGCTCATCCAGGGCGCCAGTAGGTGCCGCCCTTCGCACCGATGTCGGGAGGAGGAAGGTCTCCTGTATGGTATTGAGACTCGGCTTCTCTTTCCCGATGTGTAGGGCTTCTAGGGGGCGTAGGTGGTGGCTTCCCTTAACTCAGAGATAATAGATCAAGCGACCGACCATCGCATCGCCGCCTACGCCCCCTGGAAGCCCTACACATCGGGAGAGAGAAGCCGAGTCTCAATACCACACAAGAGACCTTCCTCCTGCCGACATCGGCGCGAAGGGCGGCACCTACTGGTACCCCGGATGAGAGAACCAATCAGGAACGTTCATCTGCGGCCAGCAACCCCCCCGAATAATACACTCATTAACGTGCACTCCAGCGCACGCACGCATGAGGGCATACAACCATCACTGCGAGAGAGGAGACTTCGGCGCCCGAGGAGAATCGCCTCGGGCAGCCAATGAAAAATCGACCTGATCTATAACCCCCTGTATATACCGTCACGAGCGCCAATAACGTTTTCAAATAACCTAACCATCTCACAGACTCATCAACATAAAGCTACGGGCTGCCCTAGGAGCAAGAGCCCGTGCTGGCACAAGGCCAGCTAAATCTGAAACAACAACAACAACTGTGTCTCCAGACTCATCCCAACGTCCAGAAGATGACCATCGAGCTAGTCGAAACATGTCGACAGAAAAAGTACTAAAAATACCAGACGTCAAAAAAAAAAAAAAAAAAAAAAAGGAAATACCATCAGGAAAATCTACGGATTTACATACCAGGTTTCAGTAACCTGCTGTAATACTTTAAAATAAAGAATTTCTACTGTAAGAAATACGCTGTTTCATCCATCGAAATATGAACATTGGACAATTATTGACTAATATTGATGTGCAGGAAAAGCGAATTATTAGAAGAATTGAAAAAATTCAGTATAAAATCAATTTGCAAAATGCAGCCATTTTATTCAACAAAACTTGCCTCAAAGAGGGCCTTCTTCCTTCAAATAATATTAACAATATCAGGCAAAGATCCTCTGGGACTATGATATCAGAACAGATAGGGTGATACGTGCCAGTAGACCAGACGTGACGTTGACTGACAAAATCAAGAAGAAAGTATCACTCACTGATGTCGCAGTACCATGGGACACCAGAGTAGATGAGAAAGAGAAAAAATTGATAAGTTTCAAGACCTGAAAATTGAAATGAGAAGGATATGGAATATGCCAGTGGAAACTGTACCATAATCATAGGAACACTAGGCACGATCCCAAGATCCCTGAAAAGGAATCTGGGAAAACTAGACGCCGAAGTAGCTCCAGGATTCATGCAGAAAAGTGTGCTACTAGAAACAGCGCACATAGTGAGAAAAGTGATGGACTCCTAAGGAGGCAGGATGCAACCCGGAGCCCCACACTACAAAAACCACCCAGTCGAATAGGATGACTGTGATAGACCAAAATAATAATAATAATAATAATAATAATAATAATAATAATAATAATAATAATAATAATAATAATAATAATATCAAGGACCACTTCTGAAAGACAGTTTTCTGAATTACTTGAAAGACTGACGAGTTGTGATTGTAAGCAGTCAAATATTAGCTCGTTAGGAACACCCATTTTTGTTCTCCCGAAACATAACGTCACTGCGATAAAATGATAAACTAGAAAATATGAAAATTTTCTACCGGCTAATAGAATATGTTGTGATTATTTACTACCAATCACGTCCCAATATCTTGTTATGCCCGGTGAATAATGTGAAAAGAAAACAAAGTTATGCCCCCAACGTGGATGTTGGCCATAAATGAATCAATATTTGTATGCTGTTACTGTAACCATTTGGTGATTGGTAAACATATAAATGATTCATAAAAATGCAATAAAAAGCATGAATGCTTCATCCTGACGCTAGTAATTCAGGCAGCATTGATTTAATAGGGCCCGTGTGTTTCGCTCGTTATCGTTTGAGTCCAGCGTTATTTTCTGCAGTTTGATAATACTTTTCGTTTTCTTTCATATTTCATACAAATGCAATAAAAAGCATGAATGTTTCATCCTGATGCAAGTAATTCAGGCACCACTGATATAATAGGGACAGTGTTTCGTTCGTTATCGGTTTAGTTCAGCATTTTTTTTTTTTTTTTTTTGTTCAGCTTGATAACACTTTTCTCTTTCTTTCATATTTCCTAATCACCTTTTCAGTGGTTACTACTAGCATGTATTATCTTCTCTGCTACGATAATGAGAGCAAAGTTCTTAGCTTGACAACCGTATTTGTCAGAAGAAAAAGAATTCAGAAAAATTAACAAATAAATATGTAACTGAAGGAGCCACGTGCAATTAGAGCGATCGAATGACATAATAAGTTCATAACAATTATGCCTCTGCTTTTAACAATGTTTTAATACGAGTTTCATGAAATCTTGGATATTTCTTGACTCTTTCAATGAGTGTTTTATGTCGAGTTTTGTGAAAAATATGAGAATTCAGCATCTTTGAAAGTATATTATTAGGACTTTGTGATAACGCAACTTTGTAGCAGGTTTACAGTGAGTAAAATTGATCGTTTTGATGAAGTTATGAAAATCTATATATAAGATAATACACACACACACACACAATATATATATATATATATATATATATATATATATATATATATATATATATATATATATATATATATATATATATATATATATGATAAAGTCCTCCAAGACATTTCAGCAAAGTAAGAGGTCGAGTAAACTGCCCGTCTAGCTTGATAAGACGAATCCGAAAGCATATACCTACACTGACACCTAGATGACTCTACAACCATTAGCAATAACGCAGTTCCACCCAGCGCGAGGTAACTATGAATAAAACTTGCTAACCATTTTATTAACAGTCTTTTCTTATCTCTTGTTGTTTATTCAAAGTTCATGAGCAGAGATAATGCATATTTAATCATACTTACACTAGTGCAGCAATAAGACGTTTAGCTAAATAAAATAAGAAGAATGATAATCGAAAAGTTTACGGCCATTTCATCTCTGACATAAAAAGAAAATCCGGTAATTTCTGGTACGAGGCACATAAGTGAAAACAGAACCCCGTCCTGGAAACGTAAAGACAGGATACCTATGAAGCCGGCTGGGTAAGTTTCTCTAACGAACCAGTGGGTGGCATCAGCTTGCACTTTGACAACTTGGGCAAGGGAGTGTTTAGATATATACATAAATTGCTGTTGCTGGTAGTCGTATTGCTCTATTTTGGTCTACAACAATTCTTGAATAAATGTGTGGAGTAAATTTGTGTGTATACAAATAAAACTTATTTACTTTTAATGTCGAAAATATATTTTTCATGGTGACTGAGTTAGTTTATCCTTAGTGATAAAGGTCTTTCCACTTTGGCGTACTTGGGGCTCATATTACGAGATCACACAATAAATAGAGCATCCATTGCTTATTAAAATATCTGCAGGAGAAGGATTCATATATTTTTGCACAAAAGTAACTACTTGCAGAGTAAACTACCCGTTTAGAATAACCCCGAGGCCATCGTAAATATGATATAATGTTTATTAATGTTGGGATTCAGTGACAGTTCGTGAGTACCTTTTGTCGTGGTCGTGTATACTTGTAAGACTAAAAGAACACACGAGGAAAGAGAGAGTTCTGAATAGATTTGTATTTATGATAACGGCGATGAGCATAAGTATATTCATTGATGATTAAGTGGATCCTATATCATCTTGTTAATGACAGTCGCTTACGATCTTTCATCGATTCCACGAAAAAAAAATAGAAACCCCAAAAAATCTGGTAATATCTGTTCTTCGGCACAAAATTGAAAACAGGATATGTTTCTTTTAAGGTCCAATAGACAGCATGAGCAAAGACCTTTACTACTCTGTTGGTTCAATTTTAATAGTAGTGAAAGGAGTGTTTAGCTATATACATTAACTGGTGTTGCTGTTAGACTTATTGATCTAATTATGTCTACAACAAATCTTTAATAGAATACTAGAGCTACTTTGCATAATATATGCAGATCAAAGTTTTCACTTTTAATATGAAAAATATAATTTTCATGTTGAACGAGTGTTTAGTCCTTCGTGACAATGGGCTTTCCGGCTGCGGTGCGTGAGGTTAACTGATGATTAAAGGGAGCCTATCTAATCCAGCAACTGCAGTCGTTACTCAGGAATTGCTACCAAAGACAGAGAGGATACATAAAGGACTTTTATATAAGAAATTATAGCTTAAATGGGTTTCATGGAGAGACAATACTTGCCACATAAAAGATACCTTTTTACAAGCCGATGAACGTATCAACAAAAGTCTATTAGGTAATCGTAATCTTGTCACTTCCTCCGAAATCACTTTTAGGGAGTGGGTCCCTGTTATCCTCAGTGATGATACCTCATTCTATGTCTTCATCTTTCCCCTTATGTAGGCAAGAATGTCATTTCCCTTCGCATCCCCTCTTGGTGTGAGCGTAGTTTCGTCTTTGAAACTGAGTGATTCCCTCTTTTGTCATCTCCCGGTTGCACTCGCTTTCATGAATTTTGAAAATGACTTTGTGTCTTTCTCACCTGACTTTGGGCCTGGATCTCCTCGCCTCCTTTAGGTTCAGAGATCTTAAAATGTTTTGAAAAATGATATTAACAGACAATGAGTGATATGACTTTGAATGACAAGTTATTCTATGGTGTAATTTATATATACACTGAAAACATAGCATTGTGGAAAGTAAAATACTACTAATGCAAATGACTTTCCTATTGATAACTTTTTTTCAGTATTTTAACTGATACCTCGTTGTATTTATAAAACTAGCATAAAATCCCCATATTTTTCTGGATTACGTTCAGTGAAATAAACCCATTTGGCCAATATGCAGGGCCCTTAAATTACAGAGGCGCGTGTTATCTTTAATTTTTTACATTCCTTTCTATTTATATTTACTTTGTATGCAAAGAGCACAATATTCACGGGGACGCAATTACCTCTTTTCTATAAACAGTAAAGATGCTTTTAAATTTCCTGCTTATTTCAAGAATAAACTAATGAATTTTTCAATGAATAAGGCAGAGAAAAGGGTAGAAAAATAATCTTAGAAATGAGGGGATTATTTAAAAAAGTTTAAAGAGGCTGGTTAAGAAATGAGTACAAAAATAATGTACATTTGAATGAGGAAACCTTGCAATTTAAACGGTCAATAGTTCAAATTTCACAAGAAATCTGGTAAGCAGGGAACCGAAGGTAATGATAAATCAATCTTTATCCTCTGCCTTACATCGTGAGTCTCAGGGTGCCCTTGGGAGATAAAACAGGCCATATAAAAGCACATCTAGGGGAAAAAAAAAAACTTGATTTGGGATGACGGGTTTAGTCACTTTAGATTCGCGGTTTGTGAAGCTATCTTAGAGACCTTTTGTCTCTAATCTTTCGAGATGGTTTACTGCAGGGTACTGTGTAGAACCGTTGCATTGGTAACAAATAAGTGTTGACAATCCCCAGACAGTTCCCTAACCGTAACTGTGTGAACAGTCCATGAATAATTTGACAGGAGGTTTAAGCAAGGTCAGAAAAATATCTAGTAACAGTCTGAAAAAACACATATGAACATGAAAGAATAATGGTGATGAAAAAACAGTCTTAAAAATTAAGGCAAATGATTTTTAGCGATAGCTACCAAGTCCTTCCGTTGATATGGGAACTGTAGTTCTCCGCTTATCCTTTTTTTCTAGGACCCAAGAAGAATGCTCCAAAACTTTCTACACTAAACGTACCAACCCGTGGCCTTTGTTTAAATGTACACAGTAAACACAGGCCAAGGAAGAGCCACTGTACATACTGACAACATACATTTCCTTCAGCGAGGGTGAAAATGAACTTTTTCCCCTAATAAATCCCTTTTATTTTACTTCAATCGAGCCTTTGCTACGACGGAGAGAGAGAGAGAGAGAGAGAGAGAGAGAGAGAGAGAGAGAGAGAGAGAGAGAGAGAGAGAGAGAGAGAGAGAGAGGCTTTTTACTACAATAATCGTAAAAAGCTGGCCTGTATTTGAAATACGGCGTGACAATCCCGTAGACTTTCTTGATTATTGTTTATAATTTTCTCCTATAAAATGCTGCCATTTATCATTAGAAGGACTCTTACGGGCTGCTTTATAAGCAAAGAACCTGTGCTGGCATAGGACCAGTTTAATACCAATAAACGAACAACTTTGTATGTTGCTGCAAGATGAGATGAATAGAGAGTTATGCTCGTAAAACAGATAAACTGTTCTACTTAACTGAAATTATAATTATATATACTTTCAATTCATTTTCTGACAGCCGTCAGTAAGGTTAAAATATAAGAATATTATATGAAAATGCGTAGAAAACCTTTAGGCTTCTCCATTGTTAGTAATCTTTGAAGATGTTACTTACTGCTTTAAGATTTTATATAATTAAAAGGCGTGAATTATTTAGATACTGTATTTGATACACGCCTTTGATTTCAAATTTTAATGAAAAATCTTTTTGATTCGCCATTTCTAAGCATTAGAAAAATAAAACTAGGCGTTTCATGGTTTATTTGCAAAATAATCCAACAATGATGACGGGCAGTTTATGTGCGTATTCATTTATATATATGTATGTATTTAGAATATACATATGGATGGATGATTAAAAAATATAGAAGGAATAGAATTCACAAAAAAAAATTCCTGAAAATTGGAATATAAATGTTTCTAATTCACTTAACCAAATATATGTAAGTATGTACGTGTCCTAAATTGGGTCCTGCAAATATGACAAATAAATGTCCCCAGTCTAGCTGACCAAACAGGCTCAGGGACCTTTTTGTCTTCGTCAAACTGACTAGGTTCTTATTACGTCATTGGCTACTGTCTAATTTAAAATAATAAATGACAAAACGTACTGGAAAGTTTTCGATATATCACCGAATTTTGGGGGGATTTCATGTATCAAGATTTTTGCATCCAGTTCATTGTTACAACCACCACCACTTCCACCACCACCACCACAACAGCAAAAACAACAACAACAATAATAATAATAATAATAATAATAATAATAATAATAATAATAATAATAATAATAATAATAAAAATAATAATATATCTCGCTATTGTATTGTGTGGGCGTTTGCTATTATTATCAAGGCTTCTTGAATAATAATAATAATAATAATAATAATAATAATAATAATAATAATAATAATAATAATAATAATAATAATAATAAGAAGAAGAAGAAGAAGAAGAAGAAGAAGAAGAAGAAGAAGAAGAAGAAGAAGAAGAAGAAGAAGAATTACGCGCACTGTAGTCAAATTTCATTTTATCTGTCCACTCACCAACGTTGAAGGAGGTTTTAGGTAGACGTGGCATACGCATAGCTAGCCATCGATTGGCTGAAATTAATGTTTCAGATGTCGTAGGCTTAGTGTGACAAAGATGCAAACTACTTTTTCAGCAATACCTCTGAATGCTTGTATGCACAAATAACATGCATACCTTCCTAGTTAGATCTAAAACCTGACGATTTATGTCGATAATATAACAAATATAAGCACACGAATGACGAGCTTGTAACAAAACAGTCTATCTGCTCTGGTCAAACACAAACGAACTATGTGGGCTTTAAATCACTATTTTTTTTTTATCTCACTGTAGGTAAATAAAAATAGACTTGTGGCTGTGTGAGTGAAACAAATAAAAGGCATTTTAATCATTTCTTCCAAGTAGATCACATGAACAAGTTTAATATTCGGAATAGCATGTAATATTTGTTGTCTATGAGGCTTTCTGGGGCCCTATTGCTTGGAAGACCGGAAATTTCAGTTTTTTTTTTTCAGAATACTCTGCATATTCATGATTTTTTTTTCTTGGGCATGCAATTCATTATAATATACCTCAGTGACTGGGTACCTTCGGGGCTATTTAGCCAAATAATTTATCGAACAAAAAGTTTGAAATTCCATTGAGTTCCCGTCATGCTTTAGTGTTGGCGACACATACTTACAGAGTAAAAGGCTAAGCCCTGAACATAAAAATATTTTTTGCTACTGCTAGGCTTGGATGGATTGAATAAATATATATATAAAAGAAATATTTCTGACTGAATGACTAAGTACTTAAAAGAAGGCCAATGAAATATCTGGAAAAACAATAGCATAGGCCTAGCTTCATTGATTCATGCTTCATGCGGTAAACATACATATTTATTAAAGGTTGTTCTTTCAGTTTAGGCAGGGGACGTAGATTTTTTTACTTTGGTATATATATATATATATATATATATATATATATATATATATATATATATATATATATATATATATATATATATATATATATATATATATATATATATATATATATATATATAATAATAATAAAGTTATTTATATGCATGCAATGAAACCGTACACAGAATAAAGTCTGAATGTTAACAAAATTTCGTAATTGAACAGTTTGGGTAAGCAATTTAGCAAATAAGACCGTTTGATTACGTAAACTGACGCTCAAAACCAGACAGCAGCTCATAAATTGGAGGAACCTCACGAAGTTCCAGATTTTTAAGCGGGAAATTTGCTTTTGGCGACATCATTAACTCTTCCTACTGCTACGCAAACGAAAGCGTTGCCATTTATCCCTACCAGTATAATAACACTAACCCTTATTATTTTTTTTTTTCAAATATAAATCGTTATTGTATATAAATTTATGGTCACAAAGTCTTGAATTTTATATACAATATTTAAAAGTAGATTTGATATAAATAAATGCTTTTAAAGTGTAAATTATTTGAGATTATTTCTTCACATAATATTGTCAATGTGAACTTTGCCGCTAAGAGAAAAAACGTAATTATGCTATCATTTGTAACTATGCTATCATTTGTAAAAGATGAAATTATAAAATAAGATTTTCTTTACTTATTGTTTGGTTCCCAGCCTGGCAGTAATCGTTTATGGGCACTACATAAACAGAAACGTCACATCTTGACTTGTCGAGGCTTTATTCGGTAAACTTACGGGAGTGTACAGTATATTACGGATCTAGAATAGACAGCATACAAATACTGCTTTCGTACAATGATTCATAGATATCATACTTGCATGTCTCACAGATATCTTACTTTACAAGTTTCACTTAACATCCCCCTTCTTAAGAAAAAGAGATCAAACAACAAGACAAAACTTTAAGAACATAATCAGCACTTCAGGGTACTTGCAGGCAGGCACATCACTAGGTAGGCTAGGTAAGTAGGCTAGGCAAAATTAGAATTTCTTCAACAGTCAAGACTTGATAGTCTAAATTACCTCGATACCAAAGATTGGCGGGTAATTCTAGATATTAGCTCCGCGCCTGTTTTTACCTTTTCAACTGGTTTTTTCTACACTTTTGGGGGTTCTGATACTGGCGGTGCATCTGTTTGTTGGCCGAGGGGGGGGGGTACCCAAACGTTAACAAGCTATTGCACTTGCCGGACGGGATATGAACCGTTCCAAACAGACGTACCGGTGCTCTGTCTTGTGAAGGCGAAGGTCGCGTATGGAAACCCCTTGTTGGATGGACTTCAGGGGTTAATTATAGGTTAATTACACTCGAGCGCCAAAAATGAAAGGTAAATTCATAATTAGCAACAAAAAACTGTAGAAAGAGTCACGAGATAGTGCCGTCGGCGACGCGGAGCTACCCTATAGTTCTACCAAGAATTGTAAGTTACTCTAAATTTGGCTATGTCTTCGCTCTCCAGCTGCTACTGTTAGAATAGCCTATAGCTATGTAGTCAGGCTAACTCCAACGCTAACTCTCGAGCTAACTGATGATAACTGTCGTTGATAGGCCTACCTGGTTATGCCTAATGTTATGATGGTAAGCTTATTTCCTGATGTCGCCAGTCGGTATACCCAGTTCTTAGCCTTTAATCCTACGTAAGCACCACCATGTTTGGTTCCCAGCCTGGTAATAATCACTTATGGGCACTACATATACAGAAACGTCACATCTTGACTTGTCGAGACTTCATTCTGTAAACTTGTGAGTGTATATAACAGATCTAGAATAGACAGCATACAAATACTGCTTTCGTACAATGATTCATAGATATCATACTTGCATGTCTCACAGATATCTTACTTTATAAAAATTAAGTTATATAATTTTATAAATAATTACCTTGAGAGAAGAATAACAACGTACGCTGTAAATACAGCGTTTTTGTAAGAATTCGAGTTCTCCCGAATGGTTACGAGAGGAGGACGGTAGCGTCTGCATATGAAACCAAAAGAGAATAGTTGGCAACTTGTTAGTACAGAAATAAGGAAAATGTTACGTATGGAAGCTGAAATTAAATGCCATTATACCTCAGACGACTCAATAACTGTAATACCTACCTCTTTGCAAGAGCAGATACCCATAAATGAACATATAGCGAAAAATAATTGTTAAATTTATAAAAGCGACATCTGGCATCGTCATCAGGTAAAAGCACCTCGGTGGTAAGTTATATTCCCGCCAAATTAAACCGCCAATTCATGAACGTGGTTGACGTCATTGTCTGATGTAAGTAAAGAAACACATTCTTTCTCTGCACACGATATTAAAAGGGTCCTGCACACGATCCTACGGCATGCACTACATATTCTCCAACATCGTGTAAGACAAGCAACATGTTGTTGGATGAGTTGTCTGGCCTAGTCATCTGCTGAGTTTTGTGGGCGGAGCGTATTCCTCAATAAACCCCTGTATCTCAGTGAACTCCCCAGTCTCAGCCTTCCTCATTCATTAACCTTCGAGCATTCGTGGTGGAGATTGCTCCGATGTACAGTAGTTTTAATAATATGATGACTTATGTCTTTGAGTGATTCTATGCCAATTAGAAAACTTCACTATGTCATCGAATAGAAAGGAAGTCTTTATTAATACCCAAAGTGAAATTAAGGTGGTGGTGGGGAGATGATTTATATATATATATATATATATATATATATATATATATATATATATATATATATATATATATATATATATATATATATACTGTACATCTTATCACTTAGTTTCAAGATACAACGGCTATAAAATGAAAATAAATAACGATTTTTAAATGTGGCTGAGAACTCCTTCATTGCTTGCCCTTATAGACGATACAGAGTAATAGGTGATTCCTTCCTGTTATGTCCACTCTTTAACTTGCGACTTCAACCATTTGCGTGATAGAATTATTGTTTACTTGTGTTACCTGTTTACAGAAATTAAACCGTGAAGAACCGTCTTAGAGCATAGATGAATATAGCCTCTTTAGTGCAGCAGATAATTGCATATTTCATAAGAATCGTTCAGATAGTGAAACAAGCATGAAATTTTGCACAAGTGCTCTTTAAAGTTCCTCTATCAGAAAAGGGCGCTGGCCACGCAAAAATTTAATATGGCGGCCAAATTCCAAGATGGCGGCCAGTATCGACAGATTTTGGCTAATTTTTCACTAGAATGGCATGTATTTGCTTCTAGCAATATGGTAAAGCTCTTCCATACTATTTCTTGTGAATATTATGTTTCTGTAGCTTCCCAGTACAGTTTACCTTTAAATATGGGGGCTATATGGCTGCCAAGAAAAGGTAGAAACAATAATTATAATGAGAAATAATGCCCGTTCAACAATTATCGTTTTAAGCATGGATCTTGGTTTCTGTGGTTTTAGATCCTAATGAGGCCATCTCTTTCGAATAACTCATCAATTTTGAAGGAAAATTAATAAATGTAAAAGAGTGTATGTCTGCACACAACCAGGGCACACTGGTGACATCACTGCTGTGTAACTCAGCATGGGGTTCAGTGCCAGCTAATCCAGCTTTACTAATCCTGTAGTCTTAGACTAGTAGTTGTAGTATAGTTTAGTTTAGTGTCCCAGATGCTTTCTAACAGCCCCAGACCAGCTATAGTTAGATAGCCGCACCTGAATAGACAGGATGTGCCAGCGCGGGAGAGCCGAGCCAAGGGTATGGGGGCTGTACATGATGGTTCATGTACTTACCCGGATGGTGTACAGATCACACGGGACTTAAATGGCACTGGATGAATGATCGGGCTAGGTGTAGGGAGACCGAACCTAGTTGAATCCCATACAGGAATGTGTGCTTTGTTTAAGGTGGTAAAAGGATAACCCTCGGCCTTAATCAAAAGTGAAATCATGGCAGAATGTGATGCCAATCCAATATTGAGCAGTAGAAAAACAAACTGGAGTTTGTGTTGTCTTTGTCAGAAGGACAAAAGAGGTGAGCACTTGACATCACCTCCAAGTCATCATGTCCTAGACCATGATGGGTACACAATGCTGGCAAGGAACATTCCCATGTTCAGTGAAATTAATGAAATGCCACTGATAATGGATCCAGCAAGGCTGGATGAAGGTGATGGCATAGAGGCCACTCTCAGGAAAAAATGCAGCAAAATACCATGTGAACTGTCGCTTGTTGTTTAACAACACTAAACTGGACCGTGCAAGAAAGCGACAATCCAATGACCAGACCAGCAACACTGAGACTAGTCGTGCAAAACTGCGCCGAACCAGTCATGACAATGAAGTTTGCATTTTCTGTGAGAAAGTGGCACCTGCATCTGATCTCAGACAGGCTAGTACTAAGGGCCTTGACTTGAAATTGCGTGAATGTGCAGAGATACTTAGTGATGGCAAGCTCCTTGCTAAGTTGACTGGTGGGGATGTCATTGCACAGGAGTTTAAGTATCACCATGCCTGTCTTTGTGCCCTCTACAACAGAAAAAGGTCCTACCTGAGGAGCCTTGAGAAAGACCAAGGTAGCACTGAGTCAGAATCAGATGTGTATCCACTAGTTCTGTCAGAACTGATGACATACATTGTTGAAAACAACCTTTGTTCAGATGATCCAGTCACATTTCGGCTGGCAGATATTTGCCACCTCTACCAACAACGTCTGGAACAATTAGGTGTAGAGTCACCAAGTGTAAATTCCACGAGACTCAAAGACAAACTTCTGGCAGAAATTCCAGAACTTGAGGCTCATAAATCTGGCAGAGATGTATTACTTGCATTTCAAAAGGATGTGGGAAAAGCACTTGCTCAATCATCTGATCTTTCAGAGGCAGTTATCATTGCTAAAGCAGCAAATACTCTCAGAAAGTCTATACTTGATCATCAGTCACGGTTTGATGGCACATTTTCTGAGGCTTGTGTACGAAATTCTGTGCCTCCTCTCCTGCTCCAGTTTGTCAGCAAGCTGTCATTGGCTTTGCAACACTTGGGAAGTCCTTTTCAGGAAGAGAGCCAGGATCTGTATTCCATTGACAACAAAGACATTGCCCACCCCAGCTCAGCAGAACTTCTACAGACACACCTTGACAGAGGCCGCACTAAATTTCAGAAGTTTTCAGACTCTTTGGCAAACAATGCAGTCTCCTTCTATGAGCCGATAAAGAAGAACAGAACTGACTTCTTCAGGCAAGAAGCTGCTCCTGTAGAACAGTCAAAGCAGAAACTTCTGAAGGAGGATTGCCAGCTTTTCTCAAAGCTATTTATATCCTGTCAGAGCCGTGAATGTGATCTGCAGGAATTCTTCCAGCACGAGAATCAAACATTCCCAGCTTCCCTTAGTGAGGGTGGTAGGCTGTACACATGTCAGAAGTCTCAGCTGACCTCGGTCCTGGAGAGTCATGTTACACTAGAAGACAAAGAACCAAAGACTGATGTCCTCATTGTAGATGGATCAGCTTTGGTCCATGCCTTGCCACCAAAGAAAGGAAAGACCTTTGAGGGCTATGCACTTTGCGACTTCTTGCCTGTGATACAATCCTATAGCAGCAAGTACACATCATCACATCTTGTATTTGATGTATACAATACATCCAGCCTCAAAGCTGAGACCAGGCTCCAACGTGGTCAAGGAGGAAGGCGCAAGGTGACAGACAAGAACACAATTCCATCCAACTGGCGCAATTTCCTAAGACACGATGCCAACAAGACAGAGTTGTTCCAGTTCCTGGCAGACAAAGTTGCCCAGATGTCTGCCACAAATGTTGTCATTGCCATGAAAGGGTCTGCTGTCCTCAGCACTCATGAGGCTAGTCTTCAGGGACTGGAAAAGTGCTCTCATGAGGAAGCTGACACCCGCATCTTTCTCCATGCCAAATATGCCACAGAACATGGAGCCAAGACCATCACGGTTAAAGCAAATGACACAGATGTTCTTGTCGTTGCAGTCAGTGCTTTCTCCACTCTCCACAATCTAGGGCTAGAGAAGCTATGGGTGGCATTTGGCCAAGGCCAAAGCCTGCGCTGGATTGCTGTGCATGACCTGTGCAACTCTCTGGGCCAGGAGAAGGTGAATGGCATGCTCTTCTTCCATGCGTTCACAGGCTGTGATACAGTGTCAGCCTTCCGGAGCAAGGGCAAGAAGACCGCCTGGCAGACATGGAACATCTTTCCAGAGGCCTCCACTGTGTTCTCCAAACTGAGTCACTACCCTCTCAGAGTGGAAGAGAGTGACCTGAAGGTCCTGGAGAGGTTTGTCATACTTATGTATGAAAGATCCAGCACTGCTGGCACTGTGGATGAGGCTAGACTTGATATGTTTGCCAGAAAACAAAGGGCATATGAGGCCATTCCACCAACCAGGGAGCTCTCCTCCAACACACCAAGCGTGCTGCGTACCAGGCTGGTTGTGTGTGGGGGCAGGCCACCCAGTGTCAGCCACAGCCAGAGAACCCTGCTGAGTGGGGATGGCAAAGTCTGGTGAAGCATGGCAAGTCCTCTGGACAACCAACTCGCCCTTAGCCAAGAGTTGCCAACTGCTTACCAAATGTGGATGCAAAGCAGGCTGTCGGGAAAGGTGCAAGTGCTACAAGCTGGGTCTTCCCTGCACAGCTCTGTGCACTTGCAAATGTGAAGTCTAGATAAATATTGCCCTCTCTTCAGTAGATAATCTAGCTTGAGCATCCAACGTGTCATGCTATGCCTACCTTCTTATCCTCGAATTTTTCAAAGGTGTAGGTTGAGAGACCTATACATAGATTGGTTGCGTTTAGTCCGTATTTCTCTTCTTTTCTTTTTATGGTTACAGTCTTAGACACAATGTTGTATGTGACCATACCATTACTATTTCAGTTGAAAATAGCATATTAGTTAAACTGTCTGATCACATGAATATACCATTAAATAAAAACAGTTGGTCTCTATGTCTGCTAGCGCTGTGGATAGAAAAAAAAACTTTTATGGCAACCATTTTGTACGCCATCTTGGTTACAATTCATTTAGTAAGGGTTTTCAATAAAATGTGTGGTATGGAACATTTTTATAACCTAAAAGTCGAGGTTTAAAAAAAAAAAAACTGGCATATTCCATCCAATAGATGCTCCCAAACCAGTGAATCTCAACATAGATGGCGGCCATTTTGAAAAATAGCCGCCATCTTGGATTTTCAGGTGGCCAGCGCCCTTTTCTAAGAGAGCGTAGTCTTAGGAATGTTTGTGCCAAATTTCATGCTTGTTTCACTATCTGAACGATTTTTACAGCAATCTGCTGCACTACTTATCATCCGCTGCTTCTCTCACTTCCATTCTGTTTTAACAAACAATTACGTTACGTAAAACCTGTTAAAAGAATTACATTTCGAAGTATTCCTCTATACCGGTTTAATTTATGGACAAATGTGAAGATATTGGAAATTAAAGGTGCTGACTGTATGGAATTTTCTTCTTTGTCAATTTTTTCAGCGATGAAGCTTTGTGGCCCATGGAGCATAATTCAAAGAACTATATCCGAGGCAAAGCGTTATTTAAATATTTTTTAATATTACAGTTATATTATTACTGACGAAGTTCTCCATAGTCCTTACCTAACTACGAATAAAACTTGCTATTTCCCAAACTCTTATTATCTTGTACTGTTGTCGCAAACAATTTCAGCGAGTATTTGCAGGATTATTAAATGGAAAACTATGATATGGTAAAGTGTTTTCCATAATGCTGATACCGCCACAGAAGTACGCCATTTATGTAAATGTGATTAAGGTGTTAAATAACAGGTAATACGGGAAGCTCAACGAATATTCCGCAGTCCTCCCACCTCTGTTGCAAACCAAATGTCCAACAATGTTTGGTATGCGGCACGAGATTGAAGACAGAGCCATTTTACACTTTTTATTTTTACCTGGGTGATTTACATTTAACAACAGGGGACGAAGCCTTTGATGGAAGTATGATGTTGGCATTATCACTATGCGTTTTAATATAATCCTGTCTTCAGTATCTCGTGGGTAAATGCCTGGCTTCAAATACATTTTACACACTATTGAAAGTCATTTATTTCCACTATGAAAATTATATTGTGTTGATAGTTGTTGATCCTTCGTGATAATGTTATTTTCCGTCCTGACGAACAATTTTTTTATTCTAACCAATAAATGGAGCATCCACTGCATGTTGAACAGTTGTAGAAGAACGATATATATATATATATATATATATATATATATATATATATATATATATATATATATATATATATATATATATATATATATATATATATATATATATATATATATATATATATACTTATATATACATATGTATATATGTGTGTGTATACATCATATATAAGCAACTAGTACTAACAACGTACAGATAAGACCATCCGTTTACAATACGTAATCTTCAGACCGCTCGAAAAGTTTATTGGTAAACCTTTGTTTTTATCAGACCAGAGAGAAGAGTGAGAAAGCTATAGAGAGAGTCTTGGATACCTTTGCACATAGGAAACGGGCGATGAATAAAATAAAATAATGCCGTGGTTAATGAGAGGCTCAGTTACCGAAAGAGAGGGAGCATATAGTTACTGTGGACTGGAATATAATGGTCTATGAAGCTGGACTCGTGTTGGGGGGGGTTGTCAATGGCAATATCCTAGTGGTTGATCTAGGTCTTCATTGGATGAGTCGGTAGAGCTGCGGAATGTCACTCGATGGGCCGGAGTTCTATTCCCCGGCCGGCTGATGAAGAGTTAGAGGAATTTATTTCTGGTGATAGAAATTCATTTCTCGCTATAATGTGCTTCGGATTCCACAATAAGCTGTAGATCCCGTTGCTAAGTAACCAATTGGTTCTTAGCCACGTAGAAATAAGTCTAATCCTTCGGGCCAGCCCTAGGAGAGCTGTTAATCAACTCAGTGGTCTGGTAAAATTAAGGTATACTTAACTTAACTTTAGTGGTTGATCACTGAGCTTGCATTCGAAAGCCCAGCTATAGGCTCTGACCTTTCACCAACCAGTCAACCCAGCTGTAAATGGACACCAAAATCACTACCTGTGCAAATGATAAAAAGGGCATAAATTGAAATATGTGTATATAAGTGTATTTTCACCGAAAACGTAAGTGCGTGTGGGTGTATAGAGTAATGCGTATATTCATATACCTGAAATCTACTCTCCTTAAAACTGAAAACATTTATGTACTATAATTTCAAGTGCTTCTTTAGGTCTAAAACTTTTGCAGTTAAAACGTGATTAACTTTTGCTTCCTTTAATCCCAACGTAGCGTTGTATCCATGCTTGTTACTGATAACTGAAATTAGTTTTTTGGAAAGATACTGATGCTTTTATCTGAGGATTCTGCCCTTGAAGAATGAATACATCGCGTTTTAGTTTTCTGTAAAAGAAAACTATTGAGGTGGCTAATTTGTCTGTCCGTCCGCACTTTTTCCTGTTCGCCCTCAGATCTTAAAAACTACTGAGGCTAGAAGGCTGCAAATTGCTATGTTGATCATACACCCTCCAATCACCAAACATACCAAATTACAACCCTCTAGACTCACTAGTTTTTATTTTATTTAAGGTTAAAGTTAGCCACGATCGTGCGCCTGGCAACGGTATAGGACAGGCCACCACCGGGCCGTGGTTTAAGTTTCATGGGCCGCGGCTCATACAGCATTATACCGAGATCACCGAATAATAGATCTATTTTCGGTGGCGTTGATTATACGCTGTAGCGGCTGTACAGAAAACCCAAAAGCGCCGAAGAAACTTCGGGGCACTTTTTACTTGTTTAATTCCATGTATGTACGATTCTGTCTTCAACGTTAATGAGAATACCAGCCAGTGCTTCTCCCGAACAGAAGAAGAAAAGTTGAAAACTATTGCAAAGTTATGAGCCCATTTTTCCAAAGATATTTTCAATTTCGGAAAACAGCAGCGCCAAATTGCCGGCAGTTTTACGAAGAATTTCCCAATCATATTTCCCCGGATCGCTTCACTGAAAATTTTGCTCGCTAACTACATCGGAAGACCCCGAGTGTCTTTTGATGAATTTTTCGTCTGTGTTTTAATATAGTACCTACTTAGTTCCCAAAAAAACTGTGTTTATCATCATCAAATTCAGGTAATAAAAAAATTAAATCATTTTAATATAAGGTTTATTAGTCACATTGCACACAAGTTGTATTTTCTTTTAATTAGCGTTTAAAGATTTACAGAGAGAACAGAAGCTCTCATTTTAATGATAATGTTATTCGAAAATATTAAAAAAATAGATAGAGAGTTTTCTTCCAAATAGTTTTATGTTGCATGTGTTTATTAATATATTCAATTTTATTAACTGCTGATGTTCAATTTTGCATTACAATTGATTTGTTGAGAGTATTCTAATGACAAGAAAGAAAAGAAAATTCTAGGAACAAGAGTTAACTGTGACAGTAAAGAAGATTAGTTAATGATCTGATACATCATTTAACTACATAAGTTAAGTATACCTTAGTTTTACCAGGCCACTGAGCTGATTAACAGCTCTCCTAGGGCTGGCCCGAAGGATTAGACTTATTTTACGTGGCTAAGAACCAATTGGTTACTTAGCAACGGGACCTACAGGTTATTGTGGAATCCGAAGCACATTATAGCGAGAAATGAATTTCTATCACCAGAAATAAATTCCTCTAACTCTTCATCAGCCGGCCGGAGACTTGAACTCGGGCCTAGCGAGTGCTAGTGCACAGCTCAACCGACACGCCGAACGAAGAGCTATATTTAACTACATAAGGTTGCTAATACTGGATAAATCAATTCTCTGATCAACTGAAAAGACGTTAAGCTAAATGCGTAAAAATAAGTGCCAAGACCTGAAAAAAAAATACCAATCCAACCAGAGAGATTTTTTTAGTATTGCTTTCTATGCCTAGAAGTCCCGTACGGAAAATTCTCGGCCTGCGTCTACAGGTCTTTTGTATTTTTTCCAAAATTATAAATTAAAGACGTTTGGATATTTCTGTAGACTTTGGTCTTTCTCTGTCTGAAAGAAATACAATAAAAAGCACAACTTTACTTTTACCGTAATGGTTGGCTGACTTCCGAAGGAACGAAAGCTTTGACAGTCCAGCTATCTGGGTTAGGTCATATTTCACTGATTGATTCAGTGATGATTTGTCAACTATGATGGGGCTATATATTTGCTTTTTAGGTAAGGATCATGATAAATGCATTTTCTAAAGGCCGTTGTTTTCTAATGTCGGAAGGATACTTGTTTAAATTTCTGTGTGAGAGAGAGAGAGAGAGAGAGAGAGAGAGAGAGAGAGAGAGATAAGACGGTATGAATAGTTGTATGCATGACAAAATTCCGCAATAGACTATATAATGTGTATATATATATATATATATATATATATATATATATATATATATATATATATATATATATATATATATATATATATATATATATATATATATATATATATATATATATATATATATATATATATATATAAACATACACATACATACATACATATTGAAAACTGCTAGCATATAAGGTAGGGTAAATTCCACTATCCCCAAAGTATCGGAAATATTTGTTTTCCATTGATTTCCTGTTATATTGGATTCGGCCTTGTCTTTTGTCTGTCTATAACAGATCCTGGTATTCCAAAGGAAAAAAGGAAGATTTTTTTACTGCATAATTCTGTTCCTTAAAACGGTAAAAGGAATTTTTTTTTTTTTACTTGAATGAGCACATTAGTCAGAATTGCTTTTTCAGCACTGAATAATCCTCGCAACGCTTGCCAGTTTATGAGAAAGTCTTTCCTGAAATAACTTCAGTTTAAAAAAAAAAAAAAAAAAGCAGCACCATGTTCCTGCAGTTTT
>NC_089750.1:18140052-18155052 GCF_040412425.1 Macrobrachium rosenbergii
GATACTCAGGTAAATGTAAATAGCTAAGATACTTGTTTCTCCTCTTATCTAAATGGGCGTCTGCCCATTTGACATACGAATGCCGTAATCAAAACTATGCGGAGAAGAAAAATGTGGCCTCTCCCCATGGGAAGCAAGAGACCTGCTTAATGAAGAGAGTCAGGAGTTTCAGTGGTAGATAAAAACTCCCATGGCTCAAAAATAATGATTTAGGCGACTCTAGTATGCTTTTTTTCTTCAGCGGTTCGTATATAATCCTGCTTTAGTCTTAAATTACGTCAAATCTAAATGAAAGGACGCCAAACATTCATCCGAGACTTGAATATAATAATATAACGTATAAATATCATTATTTACTTATTTGTTACCCCAACCGCTAGATCTCTCAAACATTTATAGTTATTAAAAACGAGTAAGAATTAAGCCGAAGTTTCTTCGGTGCGATCGAGTTTTATGTGCGGCGTATAATGCTGTATGAAACTCTCAGCCACGGCCCATGAAACTCTCAGCCGCAGCCCATGAAACTTTCAGCCACGGCCCGGCAGTGGCATTTGTTGTTGGCACCTATAGCGGTGCCAGACGCACGATCATGGCTAATTTTAACCTTAAATAAAATTAAAAAACTACTGAGGCTAGAGGGCCGCAATTTGGTAAGTTTGATGATTGGAGGGTGGATGATCAACATACCAATTTGCAGCCCTCTAGCCTCAGTAGTTTTTAAAATCTTAGGGCGGACAGAAAAGTGCGGACAGAATAAAATGCGGGTGGACAGACAAAGCCGGCACAATTGTTTTCTTTTACAGAAAACTAAAAACAGCATACATGTAAAATAGCAAAAGTTAGAATAGAGGTTAATTTGAACTATCCATTTAGTGGTCTGTTTTCACACTGAATCCGTTATTTTGTATTGAAAATGTTTTTCCAAGCGTTTAGATTTTTTAACCAGTAACACTTAATTGCGACAAAACACGTACTACAATCTTTTATTTTTTTCCTCGGCAAAGTGGATTATTTTATTGTGAGTTTTGAATATAGTGGAAACTTAATACTGGGAGTTTCCTGGTGTTATTTTCTCTCTTTTCTTGATAGGAATTTTGTTTCCAGTAGACTTTAATGATGTGACCTCAATTCTATCGAGAAGCTGAATCCTATTTGTAGTTGCATATACTATTATCTTTGTTCTTATTATCATCATAACTGTTACTGCTATCATTTTCATTTACGTAAATAAACATGTTACGAAATATACTTATAATGTTGTTTATAATAAGGTTATCGCATCTCTCGGTATCATCAACTAATTATCATTCAAAAACCTTCAGAGATTTGGCCAAGCAGAAACTGCGGCTGTGGCCAAAGGCTAACGTCCTATTGGTAGGAGCTCGTGAGAGGGCCAGATCTGCTACCCAGCACCCCACTTTGGGTAACATCATTCAGCCTATTTATCTCAGCATAGGTGAGAAACCCGGTAAGGACGGTCTTCCGACAAAAACACGATTCGGAATATGGAAGTTTTCTCAGTCGTTGAAAGAGGTAAGATAAAGTCAGTGTTTCGTGATAAGTGCTTGTGAAGTGCTGAAAAACAAGTAATAAAGAACGCGGGGATCAACAAATTTTTAAGGCGATTTGTTCACGCGGAGGTAATGGTCGAATGAGAGTAGAATTCTGAAGTCGTGAGAGGTTGGGAGGGAGCCCGACACAGTGCGCTGTTGCTGAATTCTGGGATCTTATTTTTAGATGGCGATTTTCGCAAAAAATATTCCCTTTTATCTCTCGGGAACCCTGATTCAGCAATCCGTAGTGAGATTTATGTATATATATATATATATATATATATATATATATATATATATATATATATATATATATATATATATATATATATATATATATATATATATATATATATATATATATATATATATATATATATATATATATATATATATATATATATATATATATATGCCATATACACACACACACACACACATATATAGGTCGGCAACGTGACCTCGTTCTGATTATGGGACCCAGGTTCGTTTCCCGCTACCGGACGTCATGATTTCCTCATAACCCTTGCACTTGGATCTTAAGGCTTTGTAGTGACAAGCGTATCTAAAATACCGCATATATACATATACTGTATATATATGTGTGTGTGTGTGCGTGTGTATGTGTGCATGCGTGCGTATGGTAAATAAGAAAAATACAGAAAAATAACAGTAGAAAGATAACGCGTACAATCTTTCCATTGATTATACCGGCCTGAAGAATTTATTTTGTATCAGATTAAAAAAAAAATAATCCATTTGCAATTCCAATATGGCGTACATTTTCCAATTTTTCAGCAGGTGACCCCATTATGTGACATATGGCAAGATACTATTTTATATTTGTACGAATGAGTTGATCCTGCTAGATTTAGAAATGATGTTCCAGGTGTTACTTCTATGTTCTGTGTCCTTTCTACATTAGTGTTACTTAACAGCGGTCTGCAACTATTGTAATGTCACCCTTTATTTTGTATCAATGCGGTTTTTATTCCTTTGTGGTTCTTCTCATGACAAAAGCAACATATTTCCATTTTGTTTGCTTTTTTTTTATTCTGCATCCGTTACTGAAGATTTTAAAATGACAAAGGCTTAAACTTTATCCTTTTGACACCTTGTGCTCACTTTAATGTGAGATACGACCGTTCACCAAACATCGCTTCAATCCTTGATGATCTGTACCCCATCTGGATAACACTGAGAATCCCTGTTATCCTTGGGTCGGCTATCCCATGGTACAGCCTGCCAGTTCATGAGAGGTTATTAATATCTAGGGTCTAATTAATAAACACTTAGATTACTACACCTGAGTTTAACTGATAGCAAACCCCTGGTTGTGAGAGGCGTATCTTTTCTATTTGCCTCTCTGCCACGATTGACAATAGTTAATCAGCCTACGTTTGTTGCTGGAGTTTTCCTTCTCTTATATGAATTACTTTTTGCCGTCAAATGAATTTACTCTGCCCGTTTTTCTGGTTTGCAGGAGCCAAAGGTTCACTTTCACCCTCACGGAATTACGGCTGCGACGGGAGTCTTTGCGGTTTGCAAACTTTGGGCATTTTGTGCGCAAAAACAGATCCTTCTTTATGCCAGCTGGGCATTAGCAGTCCTTATCAGGGGAACATCTGAATATAAGTCTCTGGTGAACATCTTAAAATTCTAAACAATCCCTTTCGACTCTGAAATTAAACCTGACGGCGCTGCTTTTGGCAACTAATTCTTGACTGCTTAATGATGACCCGAGAGTATAAAAATTTGTATGTTGGGGCATAAAAACTACTCTTCACAGAAAAACCTGCAAATCAAATGATTCCTGAAACGGACATTAAAAAGTGAAAGCTCTAATAAATTTTACGATATTTAATTTTTCTGCCGTGTCATCTTGAAAAAATGTTCATGGCTAGCACTTTTTACTTCTAAGGTGACCTTACATACAACATTCATACCAAATTTCCTGCTCGGGTCAACAACTGGCCATGAACTCCCTAAGTATCTTATTTATCTCCTTTGCTATGATGTTTGATGTATTGCAAATACCACGTAAATACAAAATTATTTAGTTGTTGTCGCTACCTTTCATAGAAAAGTTACATTGGCATATATAAATACGTACTGTACCTTAAGTTATTTCATTTGAGGAATCTCAAGAGACCAACTTAGTAGAGATCTTAGAATTAGTCTGCAAGCCCGAGGTCATTCTTCAACCCAGACTTTGATGAAGAGAGGGGCAATGGATTTTCCAGATAATAGATCCAAATTGGTTCCCCATCCCACAGTTAATCTCGGGACTGTCCTTTGCTAAGAAAGAGTAATTAACTGAAAATTAAAAAGGGAACCTTACCTATTAAGCTTCTTTAACAATGAATACTTGTAATGAGTATTAGAAGTTTTTAATAAAATGGAAATATACTTTTTGTGCCTAAGGATGGGGAGCATAGAGAGATGTAAGTGCCTGGTTTCAGTTAAATCATGACGTGTTTTGTGGTGATGACTGTCAATATGTTACAATCAATATAAAGCCTCAGGTCTCTCATTTTAGAGTACGATGGACTTCCCCGTGCAAACCGCTAAAGAGGATGTGGGCTTATACATCCGCTGCTTGTATTGCAACAACGGACAACCTAAGACCTTACTCGTGTTGTCTTGGGAGCTGGGGTCAGCCTTTCCAGAACTTACAATACCAGGTAAGATTTTGTTTATATGTGTGTTTTGATTCCGCAACAAGTGTATCTGTTTGCTTTGTGCTAGTATTTAAAAGAATGTTTAAACATGCATCTATTTATGCTCATGTTTTGTTATACTATTGTTTACTTTACGTGCTAAAGCTTCCACTTACATTCATTTTCCTTTCACATTTACTTACATTCTGTACTATATAGTTTTATGTATCGTAATATTACATAAAATTATGGCATTATTCTTCGCAAGACTTCGTGTAAAC
The DNA here is from genome assembly GCF_040412425.1 of Macrobrachium rosenbergii. Taxonomy (NCBI): domain Eukaryota; kingdom Metazoa; phylum Arthropoda; class Malacostraca; order Decapoda; family Palaemonidae; genus Macrobrachium; species Macrobrachium rosenbergii. The sequence continues at coordinate 18,144,547 of NC_089750.1, forward strand.
CTGGTATTGTATATAATGATATTTAAAGCCTGTGTTATTTGTTACCCTTCTGAAGCATCTACTATTTCCTGTTGTTTTATCTAACATACCATTTTTAACAAATTCCTTTGTGGTGCACGTTTGTGTACATTTTGTCTCGAACAGCATCATGTTTTTTATTCTGCTCATTTCTTTGCGCATTGAGTTCTTGTGTTCTTTTATTTATCACTTACTTATATCAGTTATTTCACGATATAATTTTCTTGTATACTGGGTAACGTTACATGTATGAAATTTAGAGGCAATTGTTGCTGTATGGAATATTTGCCTCTTTTATGCAAAGCTGCTTATTAATATTATTTCCCTGTAGTTCAAGATTTTATACTTAATTTATGGCGTTGTTTGCGTACGTTCCTTGCTGTTTATAAGATGGTGAAGTCAATTGTTTTTGCTATTACACATTTATGTGTCGAATATATAAGTATATCATTCAGATTTTTCGTTGCTTTGACTATTAAGTAAGTTTAGTAAAGTTTTCTTCACATGATTTTCAAGAATCTCTAGTATGCAAACAAATAGTCCCACACGGTTAACTTTTGCTTAACAAGTTTCCAAATATATCATACATAATAATATTTGCTGGTTGGTATATGCTGATTTATTTTTTATACAGAATACTAAAACGTTAAAGGTACTTTTCCTTTAGGTAAGTATGATGATGTGAATTTAATTAAGAGCTGGAGAATTAATCAGTAAATCAGTCTACTCATAGTTGTACTTTACCCATTATAAATAGTATCACGCGTTTGGACAGAAGGGCACTGATCATATATGTCAACTGGCAGCAACATGACAAACCTTTTGTGAACCTCTGATCAAACGCCAGCAAACTTTGGAAAGAGTGTCTCTTGTTAGAATACAAATGAGGGAAGAGTATAACGAGAATGTTAAAGTTGAACGACAAATGTCTTCAAAACCGGAAACTAAGTCGTTTTGTACTATGTATTCTTTCGTTAAATAGCAAAATGCCTTTGATTTATAAAAAAAAAATTAAGTCATTCGAAGAAAATCCCTTTGGTATGCAAAGATTCTCCAAGAGCTAAAAAGACCAAAAAAGACCACCATCACTCATTGAGTTCTCGAGAATTTCTTACAGATTTACTAAAAAGGATAATGACTCGCTTAATTATGTGCAGTACTAAAAGTAGTAGTAGTAGTAGTAGTAGTAGTAGTAGTAAGATATAAAGATTCCATTAAGAATACAGCTTCTGTGAAAATTTCTAGTGAAAACATCAACTGTAACAAAAATAGATATAAAACAAGTAAAGAATATGCCGAAGTTTCTTCGGAGCAATCGAGTTTTCTGTATAGCGTATAATGCTGTATGGAACTCTCAGCCATGACCAATGAAGCTCTCAGCCGTGGACCATGAAACTTTCAGGCACGGCCCATAAAGCTCTCAGCCACGCCCAGTGGTGGGCTGTGTTGTTGGCACCGATAGCAGTGCCAGACGCACGATCATGACTAACTTTAATCTTAAAAAAAAAACTACTGAGGCTAGAGGGCTGCAATTTGGTATGTTTGATGATTGGAGGGTGGATGATCAACATACCAATTTGCAGCCCTCTAGCCTCATTAGTTTTTAAGATCTCAGGGAGGACAGAAAAAGTGCGTACGGACAGACAAACAGCCATCTCAATACTTTTCTTTTACAGAAAACTAATAAAAAGATGTTTCTTCATTTCAGATCATAATGAGAATTTCCAAGGTTATTGCATGAGGGTCGTTTCCTTCCCCATAGATCCCTTTTCAAGCTACGTCCAAAGCAAAGATGGACCGGGAGGTGTTGTGAAACTATTGGATTCGTTCGACAAGAGACTGTTGGAATCACTGTCTTCTGCAATGAACTTTACGTACGTTTGAATTTCATCAAATTTCTTGAGAAATTAAATTTTGAAATTTACTTTTCTCCAGTTCATACCTTCTCGGACTTTTCTTATCACTGTCTTCTGCAATGAACTTTACGTACGTTTGAATTTCATCAAATTTCTTGAGAAATTAAATTTTGAAATTTACTTTTCTCCAGTTCATACCTTCTCGGACTTTTCTCATAGCACAATTTTCTTCAAAACAGATTGCTAATTAGTAAATATAAAAAGGTATTTTATGGAGATTTTTAAATTATGAATATATTCATCATGTATACTATTTTCATTTTGTCAAAATAGCTTAAAATATTAACACCCTTTTTTTCTACTGCATAAGACTTTGGGCAAATGTGACAGAGAGCCTTGTTTATTTTATTTCTTATAAGGAAAAGGGTTTTCTTAAAACAAAAATGCAGTATCCATTTTAATTATAATTTTACCCAACACTTATACTGCTCTGAGAGGCAGAGGAACATAAAGCAGCGGTGAATGATAAAGGTCTTCGGTTTGTGATTTGCCAAATGACATTCGTGAACAATACCTCTTTTGACTTATCAGCTCTGATAATCATAGTTGTGTTTTGAATGTTTATTATTATTATTATTATTATTATTATTATTATTATTATTATTATTATTATTATTATTATTATTATTATTCAGAGGATGAAACCTGTTCATATGGAACGAGCCCACAGGGCCATTGACTTGAAATTCCAGCTTCCAAAGAATATGGTGTTCTTTAGAAAGCAGTAAGAGGAGATAACGGGAAATACGGAAAGAAGAGATCCCACTCACTTATTAAATAAAAAATAAACCAATAAATTAACAAATAGGTAAAAATATATTGAAATGCAAGGAGAACTTCGCTTGAACTTCTGAAGTTCCAGCTGCACGACATCCTCTGGAAGACTGTTCCACAGTCCAACGGTGTGAGGAACAAAGGACCTCTGGAACTGAGAAATTCAACAGAGAGGCATATTTATTGCATATTGATGCTGCTGTTTAGCCAATCTGGTCGCTCTCCGCAGGGAAAGGAGGTCAGGGATCACTTGTGAATGTGAAAGATCTCTGGTGAAATACAACTTATGAAAAAGTGACAAACAAGAGACCATCCGTCGATATAGTGAAAACCTGGTGCTCCAAGCATAAAAATTACTGGTGATTACAGTTTAAATACTTCAGGAAATCCTGAACCAAATACTATTATAAACACATATATTTTCAACTGATACATACACACACGCATTCACACACACACAAACGTACAAACACATCACACACATGTTATTCAGTCTGCTGTTATTGGATTATCGAAATGTTTATTGACCGATTGTTTTAATGGCCATAAATCTGTCAGCCAATAAACATTTTGATATTCAATATATGAATCTTAGTTTGGTGTCTTTTAGCTACATGATTACCAGGTTTATGAAATTATAGATAAGTACAATCTCACCTTGTTACATCAACAGCATTTTGAGTGCTCAAGGGTTTGTAAAGTACTCTATATGGTAAGGACTTTTTTTTTAACTACTGCTTATATACAGTCATGATACTCTGCTTGTTATTGGCTTTTATCTTTGCTTTACGAAGTTTCTTTTTCATATGTCTTATTTATTCTACTCTGTACCCCAAAAGATATGTACGTAATATACGGAAGCGCCTAGTACCTGGTCTTTACTTTTCGCCTTTCCAGTGTTCATATATATATATATATATATATATATATATATATATATATATATATATATATATATATATATATATATATATATATATATATACATATATATATATATATATATATATATATATATATATATATATATATATATATATATATATATATATATTTATATATATATATATATATATATATATATATATATATATATATATATATATATATATTTATATATATATATATATATATATATATATATATATATATATATATATATATATATATATATATATATATATATATATATAGAAATAATCAACACACAATCACGTGTGGAACAGAAATAAATTTCTGACTCACATCAGGATCGAACCCAGGTCTGGCCACACATGAAAATAAGAAGTAAACACCACCATTAGAGAAAAAAAATATGGATTTCACACTCTAGAGAACTAAACAAAAACTATAATGACTGTACACAAAAGTAAATAAGAAAAAGTCCAAAGGTCACAGAGATTAGTTGTCACGATGACTTATTAAATTAGAATTGTCCCCTCATTTATAATGTTCATATGAAATGAAAATGTCTAATGAAAGAAATACGCTCCTGGGTGTGCCATAAGATTAAAGTAATTTGTACCTTTGGCCATGGAAGACTTATGCATAGAAGATGTCTCACTCTAATGTTTAAGAACATTATCTATTACTACCTGTAAAAGAATACATGATGAAACTATCAAGTTTATATTGCGAGAGACTAAATTCGTTAACAGATCTCTTTTACTAGATATCGTCAATCAGTATTTATTGCCGCATAACATACTTGCAAAATTTCATTGAAATTATTTCAAATATTGTCAACTATCATTCATTGGACCTATATGAATATCAATTAGGAATTTTCAAAGTCCGGTTAATAACAATTATAAAGTAGTGAATAAATATTACCTGCTTTGAATTATTTACTGTTCCATAATTCATTTCATAGGTATAATGTACGGTCCCCTAAGGATATGCAAATTGGTTACCGCCTGGAGAATGGGAGCTGGAACGGTGTGATGGGAGTCATATACAACAATGAGGCCGATTTTACCACATTTATAGGAACTAATCCAGAAAGAGCCACAGTACTGGATGTTCAGATGACAATGAATGTCGACCAAGTGATTATCGTCTCCTTGAAGCCTCAGTTGCTACCTCAGTATCTAGCTTTCTTCAGGCCCCTCACAGGTTGGATACTTTTCCTGTCTTTTCCATAAACTAGTCTAATGCACACATCTCAGATGGGCCTATTTTTCCGAGGAGGGGAGGAGGAGGAGGAGAAGCAGGAGGAGCAATTATGAACTTTCATTCCTCCTTCAATTATCTTAATGTTTCATATTCCATTAAATTATTTTCGAAATCGTCCAATCCGTCCTAAGCAAAAACCAAGAAAAGACTAAGAATAACACGAGAAATAACATTTATGAAGTCCTACTGAGTGCGGAGTATTGCAATTGATGATATCAATAATAGCAATGGAGGGGCAAACCTACTGATCAGAGGTTCAAAACCACTGGCTGGAGAGACACCAGGCCAACATTATATCCACTCAAACAAAGACGGACTCGGAAGTTGTGGAACCAGATGATATGCTGCTGCATATGCCAGGAAACGTAGTTAACCGAATACTTATGTATCCACACAAGGTCTCCTTTAATTCCAAATAATTCGTTTTATAGTAATTCTTTTTAAAACTCTTTCAGAGGATGTTTGGGTTCTCTTGATTGCCTCCATCACGATATGGGGATCATCCCTGTGGCTTCTTGAAAAAATAAGGCATTCCTTCAGTGGCCAAAAGGTGGTTGCCTTCAGTGACGACCTATTCTACAGCTGGTCAATAATGCTAGGTAGTCCGACTTCTGGACAGCCAGCGAACAATACCAGGCAGGTTAGTTGTCTTCTCAGTTTCTCATTGTTTTTTATTTGTTTTTGTATATGTTACACGACGTTTTTGTAATCTTTCAATAGAACAATGTCTGATAAAACCATATTCAATACATAATTTTAAAATCAGAAAATTGAACCTTGATATCTCTGGTTTATAAAATTCCTAGTTAAAAAATATATTTTGTTATGGGTATATGAAATGAAAACTGCAAAGCATAAAGTTTTTTCACTTGTTTGGGTAGAATTTTTGGCTTCATATCATTTGTTTTGATTATTCTTAATGAAACAATAAACTGATGTATAGAAATATAACCTATATTAGGCTTTCGGTGAAATCATCTGTCTAGTATGAATTTTTCTCATGTAAATTATGAAGTGTGAAGTCATTTACGAAGCAGACATTCTGCTAATCTCATGATAATCAATGAATTTGAATTATTTTAATCAGATGATGTGTAAATTACTAGAAAAATTAACGCTTAGAGTTAAAGAAATGTATGTTGAAAAGAAAAACTTTATAACTGGTTTACAAAAATGAAACAGAACGTTGTTCAACCGCCGAATTCGTGAAAGTCACTGAACTCGTATCCTGAGACACTGGTTGATTTCGCATCCTCAGATGTTGTTGGGATGGTGGCTGGTGTTTTGTTTCATGATGACGTCTTTTTATAAGTCCTCCCTCGTTGCACACTTGACAGTACAGGGAAAAACGCGTAAAATTGATACCTGCAGCGATCTGGTCAAGCAAGTTAACTGGGCATGGGGCATCAGTGAAAAGGCACTCGTTGGTTTATCGTCGGCTTACTTCAAAGACAATGTAGATCCAGACATTCGACATGTCTATGAGCGTCATGAGGTAAGTTTGTGGAATGTTTTCTGTATATCTCTTTTTGAGAGGGATATTTAAAACCAAGAAGTATACTTTTAAAGTGAATTATACACTTTAAAAAGATATCATTTGTAATTTGACTAAGGAAATGCGGACTATTGCTGCGTTAATTAAGTCAATATAATCTTTCCTTTGAGTATTGTTGGAGACTGTTTTCAATAGCATAACAAATTCACACTGGGGAAATAGATTTCTAAGTTTTCATCTCTGACTTTCTTTCCCGCAACAAGAAAATCAGCACAGAGGAGGGCTTAAAGAAGGTTCTCAGAGGTCGGTATTCCTTACTGTCTGGAAAACTCACAGCGTTGCAGTTTATTGGGTCAAAATATCTGAATGAATACGGAGAAACCCCTTTTTATCTGGGCAAGGAACAATACAAAGTGGCGCAGTTCGTCGGGTGGGGTTTCAGGTAAGTCTTGCATTTAGTTTCGTCCCCGTCGTTGCACCTCGTGTGGCGCACTGTAGGCATTACTTAAGGCTCTTTGCAGCGTGCCTTCGGCCCCTAGCTGCAACCCCTTTCGTTCCTTTTACTGTACCTCCTTTCATATTCTCTTTCTTCCATCTTACTTTCCACCCTCTCCTAGCATTTGATTCATAGTGCAACTGCGAGGTTTTCCTCACGTTACGCCTTTCAAACTTTTACTGTCAATTTCCGTTTCACCGCTGAATGACCTCTTAGGTCCCAGTGCTTGGCCTTTGGCTTAAATTCTATATTCAGTTCAGTCATTTAGGTTCGTGGCTGTTTCGTTATGAACTTGAAGGTTTCGCCTTTATGCAGTAATTGTTTATCTCACGTAACTGAGATTCATCATATACCTTAATATTGAACATGATGCACAGGAGGGAAATTATTCTGTCTTTGCGGAAAATGTAGAGAGAAGTGGACTAGGAAAAAAAAACTCCCCTTCCATACTGAAAGAGTAAGTGGAAAATCCCCAAGAAAAATTCTTACACGGATAGGGCGCTTGTAAGCACGCCTATAAAAAGATAAGGCATCCTACTGCTTGAACAAATTAGTCAAAGGAAAAAGTTGGAATAAGGGGAGAATGGTATAGAATTATATGAAAAAATGGAAATGAGTATATCGAATGCTCCTTTATGGATATTTAGGGATGATTTTGAAAAGAAAGGGAGAACTCTGCATGTGACTTATATGGAACAAGGAATTCATTCGTGAAAAGACTGAATGAGAGAATTTTAGGTATGTTTAGACGAATACCAGTTTATCGAGAACACAAAAATTGTTTGCGGTGAACGCGAGGTTCAGGTAAGCTGAGGTAGGTGTCAGACCATAATGGTGTTATTAGAGATGGGGAATGGGGTAAAATATCAATTCATAAGCAAATTGATCAAAAAGGCAATAACTTATGAGGTTATTTTAATAAGGAAAGATGCGATTTACTCGTGGATGTCTTTAGGTAAAGTAGTAATAGCAGTATGAATTCATAATAAGAATAAAATGGACAGATGAAATAAACTACGATGTGACCGTTCAAGAAGGAGGGAAAAATAAACAAATTGATCAAAAAATCCGCCTGGTGGTCGTGTTTCCTGGAGCACCTGTTTTAGAAAGGTTTAAGATTAACCCGTCGATTTCATGAGGGTTATTTCCAATGTCCTCCTGACAAACACTGTTGTTGGTTTGACTGAAATCAGATTCCAGCATCTTTCTTTTGTACGGACAGCTACTTTTGAAAACCAGCACCCACTCCAATTTACTGTCCCTGATATGTAGAAAAATTCCTGAACTCTCCGAAGAATATATGAACTTGTCAGGAGGACATTAGAAAGCGGATGAAATCGACGGGTTAATATAAATATATATATCACCAGGGTATTGTTTATATATATATATTATATTTATATATATATATATATATGTCTATATATATATATTATATTTATATATATATATATATATATATATATATATATATATATATATAAAGTATTAAAACCAGGGGTTGAATGATGAGCAAATTTATTTGTTGCGACAAGTTTCGGAGATTTACATTCCTCCGTCATCGGGTAATCTATAATGGAATATTCGTTATATTTAAAATTAATGAAGTAACAAGGTCAAATAAGATAAGCTGTTACAAGATTTAATAACCCAAACAGGCAGCAGAATCTTAAAATATAAAGATACAAACACAAAATGTTTGTTGTAAAAAATTAGCAGACGTTAAAAGGGGGGTTGGGAGATAGGTTCCAAAAGTCTAAAAACACAGCAGTTCAACTGACCTTTCATTACTACGAAGAGAGGGTTTGTCTCAGGGTATGTAGAGGCTCAACCACTCCGAGCTCCATTTCGTTGTTCCTGCAAGTAAGAACTGAAAAAGAATCTAAGTTTATAGGATGGTCATATTCTTCAGAGTGTTGGCGAATCGCGCTAAATGATGGTTTGCTTAATGGCCGGATGCATAGCAGTCGATCTCCTACAAAAATACTTGATGTGTGCTTAAAGCAAGACCATAACCAAAAGCTGTTAAATTTTATTAGAAATTTAACATTGGAGCTTCTAGTTTTCCCATTGAGTATGAAAATGCTTATAGCATATGTAATTAATGCATGAGGATAACCTGAAGTTCTTAACCATCATTAGTTCTTAAATCCTGGAGCTTCAAATGAAAAAGAAACACTCTTTCAGTAAAGGCGCCTCGTCCAAAGAGCGTCTCTCCAAGGCCATAAGTCACGTGATGGAAAGTGGAATTTCCGACCGGTGGCTGAAGCAAGTACAAGCTTTGAAAATGCAAGGAAAAAGTGGACCAACTAAGGAGGAAACGGAATTAAGAAAAACAGCTGAAGCCAGTGTTTTAACAGTAAGTAGAAATAGAATTATGAGGTAAAGTATTTATTGAACTCGATGACTACAGGATTTTTTGAATGTGAGTAACTTTTACACAAGAAATCATTCTTGTCAATGATATCTAATTTTGACTAGCAATCGCATCACCTGCTGGGTAATTCTAAGTTAAATATTTTTCATAATTAACCATTCATCAATTATTCTTGTTTATGTGCCTTCGCCTTTGTAATATATAAAAATGGTATATATAAAAATGGTATTTTATAAGGTACTTACACTTTTTTCCTTTCTTTAATGCAGGTTGACAGCGCGGTACGCGTTTTGCAAACAAAACATATGCTTGGAGTCTACGCGGTACTAGGTTTTGGGCTTTCCATTTCTGTGCTAACTTTTCTTGGGGAATATTTTTCGGAAAGAGTTTTTACTGATTTAGGGTAAAAGAATAACGGGAATTAAATCTCAGAGTAATCAATAAAGGACTTTAGTATTCTATGAAGAATATATTTTGCCAGAAAGAATATTTATCGCAAAGTGCACTTTAAATGAAGAAAATAATGTCATGGAACCAGAGATAAAGTTGTTTTAGTAAGTCCTGTACCTCTTGGCATTTTATTTAATCTTCCGGTCTCCCTTTTTGAAGGTTCAAAGAGGATAAATTATATTCAATTTCTTTTGTGAAAAATAAGAATGCGAGAGAAAGATATACAGAGAATAGCAACTAATTTCAAAAGATTATTAGATTTTTTGACACTTACTATTCAGGAAATATACAGTGTATGAGTTTTGTTGAACTCTTGCTCGCTAATTTTCGTATATCTTTTATGCCAACCATTAGTTTTCGAGCAGTGGTTTAGTTCAAATGGCAAAGTTAAACATGGAGACAATGTAATAATTTTACTGACATTCATTATTCCACAATCCTCCGAATAACTTGTCCGAATAATTTGTCCTCTCGAACCTTTGGCGCTCATCAGGATGGCAAACGATGGGAAATCCTTGGTCCTTTTAAGAAGCAATAAGTTACTAACTGACATCCAATAACCTTTGATAGGAGGTAAAGGCCGGAGGGAAATATGCCGAATATTGTCCTCAGGAATCTGCTTTTGGACCTCGGCGTCTGTCTTCAAGGCGACTTTGCTTCGACTTTTGAAAAAGTGTTTTTCTTTGCGCTCTCTACCACTAACTTTACCTGATAGTTGTTATTACTTTCTCTTAAGAATGTAAACATGCATAACTGTTCAGTTCACGAGAATGGCGCACAAGGAATCCTGTGAAAATCGACGTGA
>NC_089750.1:18157552-18182552 GCF_040412425.1 Macrobrachium rosenbergii
ACATGAATTTTACATGTACTCATTTATACTAATGGCAAAAGTTTCGTGAAGAAATTAATATATGCTATAAAAGAAAACGAAAATAACATAAATACAATGACTTTAAACAATTTTAAATTCAAGACAGTAGTGAAATAATATGTACGCAAATGTCTAAATCAAATTTATTATTTACTAAGAGGCTTCGTTGTCAAGTAATATATTTTCTTACCTACACATCCTCGGTAGGTTGCTGTCCCAATAATGATTTTCCCCGAGAAGCAATGTACGACCTCGTCATGGGAGGATGGCCATTGAGGAATGGGGGAACACCTGGGTTCCTCTCAGAATTTGAACGTAATGAATCGTATCCACTCACGAATTATATGTAATGGCAATCATTTTCCGTTATTAGGGAATTATGGGATCGATTAATAGCTGGGGCGTTTTTTTTTTTTTAAATATTAGGAAAATAGGTCATATATTTGAGATTGTCCCTCCACCCTTACAACACCCCCTCCCCTAGAAATTCATTTCTCGTCATAATGTGGTTCGGATTCCACAATAAGCTGTAGGTCCCGTTGCTAGGTAACCAGTTGGTTCTTAGCCACGTAAAATAAATCTAATCCTTCGGGCCACCCCTAGGAGAGCTGTTAATCAGCTCAGTGGTCTGGTTAAACTAAGATATACTTTTTTTCAGCCAGAAAAACAACACACACACACACACACACAACCATAATGTATTCACTGTCAACAATACGGATACCGTTTCCATTGAGCTCAGTTTGCTGAAATGATTTTTGACGTACCATGTCTGTTGTAAAGCAGATAGTTGTGGTTAATTATCATCCTCTGTATCTTCAATTGTATTATTTGCTGTACTTCGAACCAAGTATTAATGGGAAGACAAGAAAAAATCATCTTTAATTCAGGTAAGCAGAGTGTTCATATTCCCGTGGTAATTTTCTTGATATCTTTTAATTCACGGGTTTTGTTCACGTGTAATTTGGTTTTGAGTCTCATTTTTTTTTATCAAAAGAGATTAGTCTCATTTTTTTTAATCAAAAGAGATTAGCTTGATTATTTCCAAGATGAATTTAGCTACGTCAAATAGGCCCCATTCTTTTTGGAATAAAAAAAATGAATAGTTTCCTGACGATTTGCACGAATCGTAAAGTCACTTACAGAATTCCATTCATGCTCGAACTCTGCGAAGGACCCAAACTTCCATTCCAGAGACTGGGAAAGAGGATGAAGACCGAGCAAAGTAAACGTCGTGGAAAAACTGATCAAAGAAGGAAATTCGCCTCAAGAGGAAACCCACCAAATCAAAGTAATTATCCGCAGGCCACAGACACCGGGAGGAAAATCGGTTGGAGAAAAGGGCAGTTCTGGAGAAATGCCCAGACTTCGGAAAGTACGCGGAATTTCAGTTATGATTTGGGGAAGGGTACGGAAATAGCGGAATTTCGGACGCTTGCAGACGAAATAAATGGATTCATTGAAAATGAGGTGCTGTTATGTACATTTTTTTGTGGTTTTCAAGAGAGTAACCTTCATTCGTGACTGCTACAGTAGTACTGATATATTCTAAGAACCTGTTCAATATTATCCTCCCCAATTGTAATTGAGATGAATCTGAAAGTCAACTTTCCCCGTCACTTAGTAGACGTCAAATGGAGTTTGTCGTTAGATTAGACATAAAAACAATTATTGTAAAAATGGCAAGGCAAGTAGAAGCGAATATGAAATTTACATCAAACCCTTAAAAAATGGGATGAACTACAACTCTTCGAAGTCGCTGAAGAAAACACACACATTCACCCTCCCCCCCACCAGAAAAAAAATAAAAAATAAAAACTAAACGATCGGGAAAATCTCATTATCCACTGAAATGCGTTTCAGAAGAAAGTGAGGTAAATCACGAGAATTGCCCAAAGGCCGTGGGAGAAGGAAGGAAATTCTTTTGAAATAAGAGTCCAGTTTCCACGAAATTCGAAAACGTCATAAAATGGAAGGTTATATGCGATGGATTCGGAACAGGTTCACAATTAAAAGGAGTCAACGTTTGGAAATGCAAAGAAAATCGGCACCGAAGTATAGAGATCTTAGAAAAGTATGAGAAAGATAGGTAGACAACCTGGCGATGCTGACGTAACTAAATTACTTTGAACTGAATTATAAAATGATTTACATAAATTCGCTAATATTTACGGGAGATACACATTTTGGACTATACATATTATTTTTGTCAGCGGGAGCAACAGTAGTAGAAACAGTATTGCCTATCAACTTTTCCTTTAACCTGTCTTCTTCTGCAGCCTGATTTCTCTTTGGAGCCGTCTTGGGTTTATAGTCTGCTGACTCAGTCCATAAGGGTTTTCAGCTGAAAATTTAAAGAAAGAAAGAAAGAAGGACAATAGTAGAAACAGTAGTAGTAGCAGAAGAAGAAGAAGTAGAAGTAGAAGTAGTAATAGTCCAAATTCACCTAAGAACAATAAAGCTTTATTTGTTGTATTAAAATCTCGACTTCCATAAAATATCATCTTATGGCATCGTTACCCTCCACCTCGCTCTCATTTTCACCCCATTTGCCGTATCTATTTACATTCTACAACGCGACTTCCGAGGCACCAAACCGTCTCGCTTCTTCGTGGTTCTAATTTAACCGTAAGGCCAAAGATTTGGACTGGAATCTTAATCGGTGCCATTTTTACCCCGACTCGTTGACTGCGAAGTTTGGCCGGTGTTTTGTTAAGACTTTTTCGCGGCCATGAAAGCTTTTAACAGAATAGTAAGCGGTAGTCTGAGCAGTCTTTTCTGGTCGAGTCTCTTTCTTGCCTTTTCACGTTAGCAGCGGCTGTGACTGCGTAACAAAGAATGGAAAGTGTTCTCTCTCTCTCTCTCTCTCTCTCTCTCTCTCTCTCTCTCTCTCTCTCTCTCTCGTTTTCGACTATGCTAATTTTTTCATAGCATATCTGTCTATCGATCTAAATGTAATACTAGATTACAACATTAGTCACGTACTGCAATACCCTTTAGAGAAATTGATGTACCATATCTGCCTGTTATAAAGGTTCAAGCATAATAGAAAATCCATGTAACTGTCTGTAACCTCTTGTTTTGGGAATGTAAGAAATTATCTTTTTTCGAATTTCATTCTGTGCATTGTAGATATGAATGAAAGCCGCTTTTTCGTATAAAGAATAAAATAATACCGAAGCCTAAAGTATCGCTGAAAATTAGCTTCCTCTTACTACGCAAGAGTAATGTTCATATGTCTCCGCCTTTGTACCTAAGGGAACATTTGGACTTAACTAACCCTAAAGCCTCCCGGGTTAACAGTTTAACGAGGACTAAAGCGCTGGAAAGAGAATTTGAGCCAGTCTTGGAGAAAGAAAATTAAACGTCCAATGCTCTCAGCTTCATATTAGTAATTTTGACTCAGACTTTAAGATGAAAATAGAAGCAACTATAACGGCTGCTGCCATGTATTCTATAATCACCTATGCTGGTAAGTAATGGAAGTTAATTCCAACAACTTTGAAACAATACCTTTGTATGCTATTGTGAAAGACTAACCAGGTCTTGAGTATAGCTTAGTTTAACCAGACCACTGAGCTGATTAACAGCTCTCCTAGGGCTGGCCCGAAGGATCAGATTTATTTTACGTGGTTAAGAACCAATTGGTTACCTAGCAACGGGACCTACAGCTTATTGTGGAATCCGAACCACATTATACCGAGAGATAAATTTCTATCACTAGGAATAAATTCCTCTAATTCTTCACTGGCCGGCTTAAGACTCGAACTCGGGCCTAGCATAATGCTAGCCGACAACTCAACTTAATCAGGTAATTTTCTTGAAAATATCTTACTTTTATTTTTAAAAAATGCCTAGCATAATGTTAATCTCATTCAGTTTGAATGTTGATCTTGAATGGTTTCCATAACTCAGCTGCTCCTGTTATTTATTAGAGTATTCATAAACAGTACAATATCCGATCGGATTTACTTTCAGGATGTAGGACAAACTGATGTAATATCTCATTAGTTCGCAGATTCTTCGGAGAAGCTAAAGAAGATGCTCATATATTTGAGAAAATTCGCCGTTTTTATTTCTTCTGAAGTTCCCTTGCTTTCTGAAACAGGAACACTGATTTCTCAATACATCACTCGTTCTATGGTAATATTCCGATTACAGTGTAATTATGCTTTGTTATTTAAACTATGTAATTTTAAGTGCACTCGCTCCAGCCGTTAAATCCTATACCCAAAATACTGAAAATAATCGATTCTGGCTTATCTGAATCCCACGCAATCCCTGCTGATGCTTTCATCCTTGATTGTTCCAGCACTCATACTTACCTCGGGAACAGCTTTTGATATTATGTATGTTGGGATTTTCCCTACACACTTTCTTTCCTCGCTCGACTTTTGGTCCGCAGGAGATTCGGTCTTTAAGGGTGACGCAAATGTCTCGAGAAGTTGCATTTTATGCTCCCGCTCAATCCATATTTCATGCGGATGTTCCCCTTCTCTTGTCGACTTCTTCAGAAATTGTGTAAATGGTCGGTTGCATTCATTATTTACGATAAGCGTTTACAAGGTTTTCGCATGCCCTACTGAAAATATTTAGTTATTAGTAGTGTGCGTTTAAAAGGTAAATTTTCTATCATTCCATTTCATCGTTGATCATATTATATATATATATATATATATATATATATATATATATATATATATATATATGTGTGTGTGTGTGTGTGTGTGTGTGTGTGTATATATATATATATATATATATATATATATATATATATATATATATATATATATATATATATATATATATATATATATATATATATTGTACCTTAGAATAACCGTTATTAATATTTGGTTGACTTTTCTTGTCTTTATATCTGAAATCAGTGACAAGTAGTACCGTAGCTCTAAAAATACATATATGGTTACAAAATATTAATCCCACAACAAATTGCATGTATTTAATTTGTATTTGCATAACAGATTATATTCTCTGCAATTATCATGTTGTCTAAAATTTTTACATATTTCCTCTTGTTATATTGTACATTGCTTCCAAATGATCGTTTATCCGAAATATCTTATATTTACGCGGTTATTCGCTATGCAGTACTAATATTAACCTTTCAAATTTACACTAACACATCCTAGGTCACACCCAGTGATGATGAGGTCAGTGCAACGAGTAAAATTAGTGTCACTGTACCAGGTCACATAAACCTGGACCCTTTACATAGTTCAAGAAAGTGAAATGATTTGGGTACGACTCCGGTCCATTGTAGAAATCCTAGAATATTTCTCTCAGTGACTCTAATCAATATAAAAATTAGGATCCTAAGGCTATGTGGAATGTATACACGGCACTGTACCTAGGCACCAGAAAATCCCCTTTTCCTAATAAAATCGTGCTAATAGCTTCGTTTACATTTCGAATATCTTGCTTGGCTTCTTTCTCAGAATGTCACCTAATGGATAGAAATAAGAAGGAAAAGTTCTTTATTTCTTCACCGAATAAAAACAAACGGATTTAGTGCTTATCGATTGATTGACTGATTGAATATAGAAGTCAGGCCAAAGGCCAAGCACTGGGACCTGTGAGGTCATTCAGCCCTGAAACGGAAATTGAGAAATTGAAAGGTGTAACAGGAGGAAAACCTCCCAGTTGTACTATGAATCAATTGTTAGGAGAGGGTGGAAAGTAAGATGGAAGAAAAGTATACCTAAGTTTAACCAGACCACTTAGGTGATTAACAGCTCTCCAAGGGCTGGAGAGAATATGAAAGGAGGTACAGTAAAAGGAACGAAAGGGGTTACAGCTAGGGGACGAAGGCACGCTGCAATGAACCTTAAATAATGCCTACAGTGCACCGCATGAGGTGCACTGATTGCACTACCCCCCTACCGGGCTAAGCGCGTATCAACATCTCTGTTGTTGCTGTGACGTCATCAAGTTTACTCGATGTTTTCGTTAAAAACGTGGGGCCTTTTACTGTTATTGTATCTTACGGAAAAAGCAAGTAAAAATAACACTATATAAAAATAACACAATATAAATAAGAAATGAAACGAGTGGTTCACCACGACATTAAAAGAAATATCTTATTGTGAGAAACTTTTTGTTAAAGAATAAATCAATTTACCACATGCAAGTTTTATCATTTCACGTAAATTCTTTGCTCTTACCAAATGAAATATTCTGCTTTCCCATTACGTTTGATGTAGCATTAGTTTAAACAAAAAAGTAAAACAACCGACCATTAAACCACTAATTCTTAAAATCAATGTACATGGTCATTTATACCAACCAAGACAAATATAGTGTGTTATTAGGCTTTCTATCTAATTGCCCACTGTGAAAAAGAAATATTATTTTCTAAGACTTACAAAAGTATAAGCCACCTAACATGCCCGAAATAGCACATGCCATTAAGTAAGTTTAATATAAATATAGTTTCTATTCTTGGCTCTCTTCTATAGTTATTTCATCTTTTGAAGAGCAATCCCTTACTTACCTAAGAAAGGATTAATGAAGGTGAGAGACACCATTCTCATTATTTTAAATTAAAAAGAAAACAGTAAGTAAAGTAATCTACACTTCTGACCTGAATTATGACAAAGCCTGATCGACAATAAAGTAGGAGTTGGTATGAATTTTTTTTTTTTTTTTTAAGTTATAGCATATTCTCTAGTTGTTACCTGAAAATTTATGTGGATTTTTCAGTTCTGTTTGGTATATAGGTTTTTTCACGTTACCTGCTATGAAAGTGACAGCGAGCCCAAACGATATTAACGCTGCTGACATGGACGCTCACTTGATACACAACCAAATTGTTTGGTTCGTGTTTCTTTGTTCTATTTTTCGAAAGTGTTTCTTTTTGTCTGTGGACAAAAGGGAAGCAACGAGAGCGATAGGGTAATGAAGCCTGGTGACTCCACGCACTGATTCTCTCTCTCTCTCCCCCTCTCTCGATATATATATATATATATATATATATATATATATATATATATATATATATATATATATATATATATATATATATATAAAATATATATATATATAAATATATTTATTTTATATACATATATATATATGTATATATAGATATATATATACACACACACACACACACACACACACATATATATATATATATATATATATATATATATATATATATATATATATATATATATATATATATATATATATATATATATATATATATATGTCATCGTGATGCGTACCAAGTGCCTGGTTATTACACGACTAATCACAGATTTCAAAAATATGCCTCACTTCAGCCAGATACCTGAACTCTTATAACAAAAGAATTACGACTGAGTACTCTAACGGTAACAGTGATCCCTTAAAAACTCATTAATCATGTGAAAAATCAAACTTAGTTTATCAAAAGAATGGTGAGGTATCAAATATTAAACAAGAAATATACTAGAACAAAAGGGCATCACTCCATCAAACAACTGTAACTGTTTCCCCTGTTCTTAATTCACTTCAGCAAAACTAAAGGAACAAAACATGTTTATCACTCTGCCTTATGCACACAATTAATCCTATTCACTGGTGGTCAATAAATGAAACACTGTTTTTAAAAACATTAAATACAAAAATTTATTGTTAAATTCAAAATCTATAATTAGAATTAACAATCTGAAAAATTTACTGTAACTTGAAAACAACACAAAATTTAATTAATTCTTGAATTAAATTATTAAACAAAATTAAATCACAAAACTTTACTTTCTTAAGAAATTAAATTAATCAAGCAAAATTTTAACTATCAAGAATTACTCAAGATTTGAAAAGAAAATCTTAATAAATGAAAACTAAATCAAGTATCCAATGTTAAATTATCAAGAAATATTTAAAATGCTAAGTAAATAAATGTTAGATCATCAACAAAAATCAAGAGATTGCAAACACAAGAACACCTTTTAACACACCTTATTATACCATGGTAGTAATATGTAAAATTCATTTTATCTTACACAAGCTTGTGAAAACCGTTGTAAAATCCTTTGCAGCTGCACTAAATTCACAAAACACACTTTTTTGTCTGGCCCCATTATGAATTAAATAATTTTACTAAATTTAGATCTCAAAAGCTATATTTAATACCAGTGACCACAAATATTTTACGTTAATAATTACTCTCTTTTTCAGAAAGAGAGAGAGAGAGAGAGAGAGAGAGAGAGAGAGAGAGAGAGAGAGAGAGAGAGAGGGGTGGGGGGAACTACCGCTAAAAGTCTCTCTAATAAGAATGAGCAGATTTCAGGATTCCAGCATGAAATGAAACATATGACATCATTAAGGCATTTTGGGAACTAGATACAAGGAAACTTCTAGAAGGAGGAAGGTGACGTCACTTCCAGTAAAACGTTTTGAATGCAATCGGGACAATACATGACGTATTTGCTACGTGCTCTACTCTCAAAAGGGGCATACGTGATCAGAGCCATGCAATCTTAAACCTTGCGAAACCTTCGTCTTCTTCCTGAATGGGACGAAGCTTTTACAGAAATCTAACATGTTGAAACAGATTTCTACTGGCTAATTATGATTGGCATGTTTTCAAAACAAAACGGAAAACCCAGCAATCGTTATTCCCGACCTGTCATCACCTTATATTTTGCGATGACAGCTGAAGTGAAACAAACCCCTTGCTAATACACATTATCATTATACATAACACATGATAAATAGAAGAGTAAATATATCAAAATTATAGAAGGATATACATATTACAAGGCAACATCATGAATATATATATATATATATATATATATATATATATATATATATATATATATATATATATATATATATATATATATATATATATATATATATATATATATATATATATATATATATATATATATATATATATATATATATATATATATATATGAGCTGGAGATTGATTCTGAGAAGACTGATGCTTGCAGATGTTACATTGCTGATTAAGTATGGTTAAGAAAAATTGTGGTAATTAACTGAAGAGTTTAAATGTGTTCTCAGAGGAGAAAGTTAAGAGTAAATGTGCACAAGTTATGAGTATAGGTGGAAACCTTGAAAACTAAAAAATCAGTGGTGGCATTGATGATGGAAAATTGGAAACAGATGATTTGCGAGAGTACTTGGCATTAAATATAATGGATACTGGTATGATGGGAGAATGTGTGTTTCACTGAACAGGTGAACCAAGTAATGTAGCTAATACATGCAAAAGATTAGGAAGAGACTAACGTTCCTGCTTTTTCCAGTCATCTCTGTACCTCTCAAATCTGAGTAAAAAACAGTGACAGAGATGGCTCCGAAAAGCCTAGGTAAATGAGCAATATTTGAAAAAAAAACTTCTTTATATTTAATTGGAGAGTAGTTGCCCTTTCGATTATTTTAATGGTGTTCTTGCATTACTACACACCCAAAGAAAACAAGAGTCAGACTTTGGCAAAACACTTTGAGTCTTTCCTACCCCTCTCTGTTTTTTGTGATTCTGTCAGAACTCCTGTAAATTACAAAATAAATTACAATTCCTTTTGTAGAGCAAAATGAATTGACGAATATTTTTACATTCGCGCACTCTGTCTTTTAAAATCATTTGGTCAGCATTTCCCTTTCTATAAACTTCATAATCTCTACAAAATGCAACACTTAACACAATTTTTCTTAAAGAAAACTATGCCACATGCCTAAAAATTAAAACATACAAATTGTAAACAGACAACATAATTGTGGGTTCATTAGGTAAGCCTGGGAGCAATCTACACGTGTCAAGAGATCCTGCGTCGGTAGTTTGCAAAATCAAATTGGTGAGCTAACAAGCTTCTCTTACGAAAGAAGGTTGGGAAGGCAGTGAGATTTTACGAGAGACGTTGCCATAGTAATATCCGTTTGTGATAAACGCCGAGAGGAACAGAAGTTGCTGATATTAGGCTAAAATGAAGTTTTGCGTCAGTATCTAATTAGGCAAAGAAGGACGCAATTTGGGACGATATGCAATATCAGAATACTTTGCAAAATAGATAGATCTTTGAAACCCTTTTAAAGGAAGAAAGGTTTTCGATTACTAAATAATAAGCCCATTGCATCTGAGTGTTTTACATGGCGTTATGAAGCAGATCTGACAATCTGCAACGTTTTACAATATGCCTTATTTCCCTTATACATCTGTGAGCTGAATGAAACACCTATTTTTTGTTTTTTACAGTTTATTCAAATTACCTATGTTATTTACGAAAAACACCGAGACGCATTATGCTATATATATATATATATATATATATATATATATATATATATATATATATATATATATAATATATATAATAACTGCAATACTGCTTTAAGAATAAAAAAAAGTATTTTAGTGGGATCTGGCTTGGAGTGGCCTCCTTCCTTTAAATAAGACCTGTTGAATCCTAATGGGAACATAAAGGACTACCGTGAGTTCTACCTCCTATAACGAAAAGGAAAAAAGGGTGGGGTTATGAAATTAGTAGTCGCTTCATTGCACTACTTTCACCCAACTCATAATCCGTGCAGCACAGCCGAGGAAATGAGAAGTCTGTTATTCCTTTCTTGTTAATTATTGATGTAAAAGAATTTCAGCTTTCTTCTGTCGACTCCTATTTTCCTAATTCCATTAATCGTTGACCACTTCTCTCCTATTTTGCTTTTCGCGATTGGGACTTTCAAACCAAGACAATACAAAAAACAAAACAAAAAAACACGTACATACTAAAACAGCACTAATTTATCCTGCATTTTTGGGCACTTCTTTATCTCTTTGGCCTTATAAAAAACATCTTAAACATGGTGAAATCTACTGACAATTACCTATATCTTCTTCATTGTGTTTTTTTTTTTTTTTTTAAACTTCAGTGAGCCATTTTGTCTATCTGATAATATTAGTATTTCTTCTCAATACAATAATGTAAAATTTTGTTACACATTGAATTCAGAGACGGAAGCTATTTCCTAATACATTTTTCCTCGGTTAAAAAAATCCTCAAACTATTTTACATTTTGCAAAAAATAATTTAAGCGCTACAATGACAATTGATTAAGCGGCCGAGAAAATGAAAAGTCAAGAGAAGCTACGCTGGCAGTTTGCAAAATGGAATTGGTGAGGTGGGCCAGCTTCCTCGCACACAAACGTTAGGGTGTTGGCAGGAAACTGCCGAATTATACGAGAGGACTTGCCTTAGAGACTTCTGCTAGTGATAAGCGCCGAGAGGGACACCAGAAGAGTTTATGAAGTGTGGTTAAAACTGGATCCCTGCGTCAACATTTGCACTGTGCAAGAATACACCAACTATCAAATAATGCCTGCACAAGGGGGTGGGAAACAATATTCTGGACACTTCAGAGTTAACACAGGAAAGCGTGAGAACCCTTGCCAAATAAGAGTGGTTTATTGCATGCTATACAGATGGCATATTGTAGAATAATCTTTTAGAAGTCATTTGAAAATAGATCACTTGTTTGAAGACTTTGTCTTGCACCATTGCTCTTTGGTATATTCAGCCTATCTTTGTATAAACAATAAGCCATTTCCTGGATTGATAAAGACAATTTAGTTTTAATATTCGAATATATAAGTGTATCATATTTCACTTTCAACCAAGATGCGTAAAAGATTTTGTAAAGTAAAGACTAGACCGATAACATCTAGATTTCATGGATGTTTACCAATGGATTTTATGGATATGAATTTCTAGTCGATTTTGATTTTACACCGGATTATTCACTATAATTTAGAATTCCTTTTTCATAATCAGCATCATTAACACTATTCTTACTATTACACGCATCACGCAGCAGTTTATTTCACCATCATAAATGCGGAACACTAGACAAATGGTTGTACGGCGTTTCTTCTCTATTTCTGTCTTCCAGATTCGTGTCTCAATAACGGAGGTTGGATTGGAAGTTCATCAGATGATTCACCTTTAAGCAAATCGCCCTCTTCTATTTCCCATTTGAAAAATCTTGCCCAGAAGAAATCGTATATACATGACACCGTACACTATAATCAATACAATTTTTCTTTTATTACTTAAGAGATATTTCGATGTTGTCTTATCATTTACTTACAATACTATTGCAAAGAAAACACCAAATAAAGTAAATAAAAGAATGAGTAAAAAAGCATGTTTAGTTTCTCCTGCATGTCTGTTTGTCTGTTGATAGTTACTTTGCGTGTCTAAGTATCTGTAGTTTTGACTGTAGATTTCAAAACATTCTTATTTCCTTTACTGAGCAAATTAACGTCAATATTCCACTCTATAAAACTGGCAATATCAAAATTTTATCAACAAAATTTAATATGTTGCTTTCTTTGCATCATTATCTCCCTATCTGCTTTATAAAAAACTGCCATGCACTAAGAAACCAAGTAGCCTACCAACTGTAATAAAACGACTTACATGGGGAACATTTTAGAAGAAAAGAGAAAAGCCAACAACGCGACCATTGTAAAAGCGGCTGAATAAATGGAAACTATCAAGCGAAGATGCGTTATAGTAACCTGTAACGTGAAACTGTTGAGTTAGATCGCCTTTCTTGTGAATGCAGGTTTGGACGATAGAGAGAAGCAGCGAAATAAGATGATGAGTGCATCTTAGTTTAACCAGACCATTGAGCTGATTAACAGCTCTCCTAGGGCTGGCCCGAAGGATTAGATTTATTTTACGTGGCTAAGAACCAACTGGTTACCTAGCAACGGGACCTACAGCTTATTGTGGAATCCGAACCACATTATGACGAGAAATGAATTTCTATCACCAGAAATAAATTCCTCTAAATCTCCATTGGCCGGCCGGAGAGTCGAACGCTGGGCCAACAGCGTGCTAGCCGAGAGCTCTACCCACCCTTGCAATTAAGAACTAGCAGCGAAATAAACACAAGGTAAAGAAGGAGAGCTTCTGAAATTTAGCAGAAATTGAAACCCTGCACCACTATTAACATTACTGTGGAATAAATCAACTATTGAAGAATGACGCCAAGAGGGGTTGATATACAATATTCAGGATACTTCCTAAAATAAACTTGAGGGCTTGTGAACCCTTGCCAGATACGAATAGTGTATTGCATTATTGCATACGAGATGACTGGCATATTGCAGATAAGTCTTTCACTGGGAATGCAAAAGGAGTTTTGAAGTTGTATGAGATATTGTATGAGTGATCGTTCTTTATTTATCTGCTGGCGAGACTAACCACTTTTACATTACTGTTAGTTCTTCTTTACGTGAAATTTTTATTTTTACTTTTTACAATGTCACGATGACGACTATAGCTACAAAAACCAAGCGTGGTTTCTGAAAAAAATAATAAATGAAAGAGTTAATAAGCATCGATGGAGAAAATCTTCCTAAAATGAGATACAGTGGAATTATCAGAAACACAAAAGCTGGATATGATTTTGCCATTCTTGAGATGAAAAGGGCAAAATAACCGATCAAAGTTATTGACTTCGACGGCTTTATATTCACAGAGGATATATGTGAACTCTTTTTTTTTATGTGATTTATTTTCTGTTTTCCTTTCTTTCGAGAAACAAAAACATTTTTTAGGAGATTTTTGCTCCATTGTTCCAGAGTTGTAAAGTATGATTAATAACTGTTTCTTTTCTGTGGAGCTCAGTCTTTCATCAGAATTTCCTTACAAAGATGGTTTATAAAATACTATTGATCAACACTATGTGAGCTTAATGAAAAATATTTCAAATATTCCCCCATCTCTCGCATGCCCCTTGGCGTTTTGATTTATCCAAGGTTACGGCCAGACATCAACCAACAATACCATACTCTGCTCATTTGGTTATAAACAAGAACTGTACAAGAAAATGAGAGCCAAAACATTCGAAACAGTACCCACCTCCACAAACAAATGTGGTATTTGAGGATACCTTGGAATAAAAAAGAACAATACTAGTTTTTTCATCTCAGACTTTTTTCCTTGCTTCTTCTATTTCTGAGCAGATGCAGATATCGCAAATGGGCGTAAAGAAGAGGAAGGAAATATGGGCTGAAGGAGATATGTGTCCTCCAGAGATCCAACCGGCATCGTTCCAGAAGGCAAGCGGAAGGTCGTCAGTGGTTGTAAAACTTGCGGCAGGGTTTGAGGTTCTCCTCGTCTTTCGGCAGCTGATTGCCTTTTCTACTACTCTCCATCGAGCAATGAGGAGGGGGAAAGGAAGTGTACCTGAATAATTCTCCTCTCGTTTGGCTTAGAAGAGCAAAATGCTCCTCTCTCTCTCTCTCTCTCTCTCTCTCTCTCTCTCTCTCTCTCTCTCTCTCTCTCTCTCCTCTAATATAAGGAGGAGAAAGGAAGTGCACCTGAATAATTCTCCCCTTGTTTGGGTTAGAAAAGCAAAATGCCCCCCCCTCTCTCTCTCTCTCTCTCTCTCTCTCTCTCTCTCTCTCTCTCTCTCTCTCTCTCTCTTTCTCCAATTATTTCTACTGAAATAGGTGTAAAAGTCTTCCAGATCTTATCTGTGAAATAAATTCTAGGATCAACATAAATAGCTTTGAATGTTATTCCATCTAATTTTAGATTTAT
This sequence comes from Macrobrachium rosenbergii, assembly GCF_040412425.1. Taxonomy (NCBI): domain Eukaryota; kingdom Metazoa; phylum Arthropoda; class Malacostraca; order Decapoda; family Palaemonidae; genus Macrobrachium; species Macrobrachium rosenbergii. The sequence continues at coordinate 18,172,168 of NC_089750.1, forward strand.
GGGACTTAATCCATGCCTTATCAATAGGAGTTTTTTCTGTGTTCTTACAATTCAGAAGTATACACAGTTTCATTGAATTCTTGTTTTCACAAAACCCTATATAGCGGTTTTTGTCCAACTAAAAAATCTAAGCATGTTAACTTTACAGACTTGCCATGCCTCTTGTGATAATTAAAAAGATATTACTGAAAAACATCTCTTGACACCATTATAACAGTCATTTTTACTGCACATAGATAAAGCTGGTTAGCCATAATATAGTGTTTTCCATTACAGTAGAATAAACAGCTATGAAGTTAGTTTTCGCAAGAGAACCTATCTCCAAAAAAACAAATGCGGTGGTCATGGAGGCTTCACAATCGAAAACCACACTACCTGCCGTCTCAGATTCTTTTCCTCCACTTCATCTTCATAGACAGATGCGACGTTCCAAATGGTTTTAGGGAGGAGAACGGAACATTAGGCAGAGGAAGGGAGACCCAACTAACGGTGTTCCGTAAGGCAAAAAGGAGGTCGTCAGTGGCAGTAAAGCTAGTCGTACGATCTGCGGTTGTCACAGTCTTTCCTCCGCTGATGATCTTCTATACTTTCTGAGAAGGCAGAAGGAAGTTCAACTGAGTGATATCTGGCGTTGTTTGGCCGAGGATCCATATTCGCTATGGGAATCTCTCTCTCTCTCTCTCTCTCTCTCTCTCTCTCTCTCTCTTCATCTCATTACTTGTCATGAGAGACTGTTATTTCGGCTGCAATTGAAACTGTTATACTTTTGTGATACATGAGTCTAAAGGTATTTGTTTTCCAGCATTACATTTGACATGATTTTTTCAGTTTTGTTCCGGAATGCAAATGGGTAAAAGCTGACATGGAATGTCACCCAATAAAAATACCAGTAATTCAATCCTTACCCAATCATTTTCCCTTAATTACTGGCACATGACATGGATTGATTTCAAACTTGCTAAAAAGCCCACACTTTTGATAACAAACTCGTGATAAGATCTGCAATCGTCAGCATCCTTTATCAGTTGATGGATTTCCATAATCTGCATTAAATTGAGATGGAAGATCACTTGAGCGACTCACTTCGTACTCTCTCTCTCTCTCTCTCTCTCTCTCTCTCTCTCTCTCTCTCTCTCTCTCTCTCTCTCTGTTTTGTGTGCTTGGGTACAAAGGTGTTCGTTTTCAAAGCTAACATTTGCTTCGTTTTTCTGTGTAATCTACAATGCATTGAAACGAAATCTCAAATTGTATGCTGCCCCGAAAAATTAGTAGTAATCTAATCCTCATACAATCATTTTTCTTTAATTAATGTAACCTGATATCTGAATCCACTGTAACAGACATTAGCATGTGCGCATAATCACATGGGCTGAATTAATCATCCTAGTGCGCCTCTCTCTCTCTCTCTCTCTCTCTCTCTCTCTCTCTCTCTCTCTCTCTCTCTCTTCGTAAAAATGAAGCATGGAAATCAGTCATAAATCATTCGCTTACATATGGTTATATAAAAGTCATCAATGAACAGGCAAAAGGTTAGAACCCACAAGTATCTCTGTGTACAAAAGTGGTGTAATGGTTGTCCAAGGGTTAAAAGCAGTTATTACAGTCAAATCCTTGTTTTCCACTTTATCTCCTCAGGCAACCGTAAATTTTCCAAAATGGTTCAAGAGTGGTATACAAGGAACGCTGGGACAAAAACATTCGTGCACTCTCCGAGATCCAACACATAATGTACTCCTTATGGGATAATATTTTCAGCGCCAGTAAAACTCATGATAAGGTACTGCGGTTGTCAGAATTTTGCCTTTGTTGAAAGAAGTTCACTTGAATAACTGCCCATGCACTCTCCTCTCTCTCTCTCTCTCTCTCTCTCTCTCTCTCTCTCTCTCTCTCTCTCTCTCTCTCTCTCTCTCTTCTTTACTTAAAAGAATGCTTACCTTTTCCATGGGTAGGTTATTATTTGAATTAATGTTAGAAAAACGTTTATGCTTTTGGCCACTGGATTTAAATGGAAAAAACTATGGAGTGAAAATTCAAATTATATTTTGCCCTATAAAATCACCAGTAATATAATCCTCATTCAATCATTTTTTCTTGATTAATGTAACCTGATATCAGCAGTCCACTGTGACACACATTAACACGTGCGCATAATTACGTGGGCTGAATTGAACATGCCAGTACTCTTCTCTCGCGTAAAAAAAATCGTGTTTGAAATGTCACTTGTATTTAAAAATCCATTATTTTTGGTGTGTTTTTTGGTATTTAAAACGTCTCTCTGGATATTCATTGCCATAGCTTGATCTAAAAACACATCTTACCCGATTGACTGATAATATCAAAATCTGCATTACTATGTAACTTTGAAGATAATTGTGTAGTTTGCTGTAAGTTATTATTGAATATAATGATTTTATTTTCCAGTTCCTTTATCTGTTACTTCATTTTTAGCGTATGCACCCACTGTATTTTCTTGGTTATGTTCCTTATGTCTCTCTAGACATCATACAGTTGTAGATGTAAACTTAAATGAACAGTTATACATACCGTAAGTGATGATGAAAATATGATAAAGGAATAATTAACCCGCCTGCTATTTTCATACTGGAGCATTTGTGCTATTCAAATAGACTTCTTGTACTTCTGCTCGTATGTTTGTTTAAGCTAATGTAGATAGTTTTAAAAACGTAGATAGGCTGTAAATATGTATGATCATGCATAAAACATCTCTAACCTACCTACCAACCAGGTAGTTCTCTCTCTCTCTCTCTCTCTCTCTCTCTCTCTCTCTCTCTCTCTCTCTCTCTCTCTCTCAAAAATGCTCCCCGTGGCAAGGACTATACCGGAATTTTATAAGCTTCATTTTAATCCATTCTTGATTTCCCTTTCAGAGTCCGAACGCTAAGAAAGTAATAAATAGCAAGAGGGATGCCAGGAGGTTCAGTTTTGCTTTAATTTCTGGGGTTTTGGCTTCCATTTCACTTTGAGACCACATCACAAGAGTTGTCCTACGACTGGATAGACGCAGGAACGCTTACAAAGATCGTTTACTTTTTAATTTTTCCTCTCTCTTTCATGGAAAAATAAAAGCTTCCCGAGTGCCTTGTTAGACATCAGGCATTACGTTCCTTAACTCCGTGGTCTATTATTCATCAGGATGTGTAATTGTCTAGTTTTCAGCAAAAGTTCATATTGTTCCCTTTCATCATGAAAAAGGAACATCTCCAAAAAGTATTAACTTAAACTGTGGAGGTCGTTACAGTTCCGTGTGATTTGATCAACTATGTTTATCATCGTTAGTCCCCGTAAGGGGATTACGCCGTCAGCGCACCTCTTGCGTTGCACTGTAGCCATTACTTGAGGTTCTTTGCAGCGTGCCTTGGGCCCCTAGCTGCAACCCCTTTCGCTCCTTTTACTGTACCTCCTTTCATATTCCCTTTCTTCCATCTTACTCTCCACCCTCTCCTAACAATTGATTCATAGTGCAACTGCGAGGTTTTCCTTTTTTTACACCATTCAAACATTTTACTGTCAACTTCCGTTTCAGAGCTGAATGACCTCATAAGTCCCAGTGCTTGGTCTTTGGCCTAAATTCTATTCACTTCAATTCGATTCAATTTATCATCGTTAGCAACCTGCATTTTTACAAAGGAGAGGGAGAGAGGAGAGAACCATAATTTTTTTTTTTTCTTGACAGTACCTTCTAATATTATACGGGCTTCATGTGAAGCATGGCACTGAAAAAGTATAAGTCTGGCAACGAAGGGAATACGAATCATCTTTTAAGTTTTCAAGATTATAAATAATGCAGAACTGATGCTTTTATTAAATGTTATATAGCATCCTTTAAAATACCTTTATTTTCCTTCAACAAAGACGATATTTTTTCTACATTTATGACTGAATTATATTGATTTTCCTGGTCATGTGTTTGATTTATTCGATTTTTCACGTACATCCTAATAACTTTTTTCCGAGTATCACTGAGTTTTTTTTTTTTTTTTTTCAAGGTATAGGGACTACGTAATTGACTATGAAAGCAAGAAGTGAAAAACAAACCTCTTTTGTTACGTATGTAAATATTGCAGCTTGGTTATTTGAAAGAGGAGCAATACAAGTTTTTTTTAAGAGAAAATAATCTGTAGGTCCCGTTGCTAGGTAACCAATTGGTTCTTAGCCACGTAAAATAAGTCTGATCCTTCGGGCCAGCCCTAGGAGAGCTGTTAATCAGTTCAAAAAGTTAAGTATATCTTAGTTTAACCAGACCACTGAGCTGATTAACAGCTCTCCTAGGGCTGGCCCGAAGGATTAGACTTATTTTTACGTGGCTAAGAACCAGTTGGTTACCTAGCAAGGGGACCTACAGCTTATTGTGGAATCCGAACCAAATTATAGCGAGAAATTAATTTCTATCACCAGAAAATTAAATTCCTCTGATTCCTCATTAGCCGGCCGGAGAATCGAACTCGGGCCTAGCGAGTGCTAGCCGACAACTCTACCGACTCTCCCAAAGAGGAACTGTTAATCAGTTCATCAGTTCAGTGGTCTGGTAAAACTAAGGTATACTTAACTTAAGAGAAAAATCAATTTCCCGGGTATGGTTCCAATAGTATTTTTATCGAAGGAAACAAATGAGAAACTTTTGAAATATCTAAATATTTCTGTACCTTCGATTCATTGATAAAAATTTCCACCTTTCTACAAAAAGGAAGTCAGATTTCAACTCAGATCATACTGTGTAATGTTTTCGGAATATGGAATCAAGTCTGAATTTGAAGTGGAAATATTCCCTATGGTTTTAATTACAAGAATCTTGATAGTCAGCTGCCAGAGTGAAGAATGATTGTAGAAATGGAAGATGCGAATTGCAAGAGAACCCTAATGGTTTTTGACGGCATAAAAAGTTTCTTCTGTGCAATCGAGTTTTCTGTACAGAGTATAATGCTATGTGAAACTCTCAGACACGGCCCATGAAACTTTCAGCCACGGCACCTATAGCGATGCCAGACGCACGATCATGGCCAACCTTAACCTTAAATAAAATAAAAACTACTGAAGCTAAAGGGCTGCAATTTGGTATGTTTGATGATTGGATGGTAGATGATCAACATACCAATTTGCAGTTCCCTAGCCTCAGTAGTTTTTAAGATCTGAGGCCGGACAGAAAAAGTGCAGACGGACAGACAAACAGCCATCTCAGTAGCTTTCTTTTACAGGAAACTAAAAATCGCTCCATAAATAAAGTTGAAGAAAGTGTATAATGTCGTTTTTTTGGCGAATTTGGCGCACGAGAAAAATGCAGGGAGAATTTTTGTCATGGCTTGAGGTCTTGCAATGTTTGTTATGCAAATGAAATAGCGAGTAATGTCATTTGCATAAATGGACGAAGGACATTTGCATATTAAAAGAATTCGCACCCGCTGAAGATACTAAAACTTCTTTGATAATGCATTTGTATAAAGACGAAAATCCATTAAAGAGCTTCTCCGTCTCTTGCATTTAAAGATAACTTTTTTGTTTTCTTCTTAGTTTTTCCCAAAATGAAAACAGATTTCTGTAAAATGCAAAAAGTATTAACTGGTTTACTGCATTCATATTCATATATGGAAGATGTCGTCTTCAATTATAAATGACATCATTAAAGCATAATAAACTTATTGTGAAGGTGACATTTAATATTTTGACGTCTATAAATTATTCATCTGAAACACAGTTTCGCTTAATAAAACCTATTCTTTCTTCCACTCCACTCAGTTAGCTAAATTGTCATTCACTTTTCAGGCATTTTGCACCAGAAAAAGCTCTATTCATATCAAATGAGATTTTGGCTATTCATCTATTGTAAGTTTTAAACTACATGCCTACAAGTGTATAAACAAATATAAATAGTCCTTGGTCTCAGACATTTATTTTTTTTAATATGTGCTTGTTGTTATTTCAGTTAGTACAAAACCATGAACAAAAGGGAAATAAAGTGTTGATACCAAGTTTATCTTTAATTGGACTATAGTCTCTTTTTTTATTTTTAAGGTAATTTCTAATTTCTCATACTGAATGAGCGGTGAACTTTTTGAGCGCCATTTTAGGTTCTAAAATTCTCATATAGTTCACAATCTGGCCAAATATCTTGCTGTTTATTACACAAATAAGTAAAAAATTCCCCGAAGTGTCTTCGGCGCAATGGAGTTTTCTATACATCGTATAATCAAGGCCACCGAAAATAGATCTATCTTTCGGTAGTCTCGTTATAAAGCTGTATGAGCCGCGACCCATAAAACTTTGACAACGGGCCGGTGGTGGCCTATCCTATATCGTTGCCAGGAGAACGATCATGGCTAATTTTGACCTTAAATAAAATAAAAACTACTGAGGCTATAGGGCTGCAATTTGGTATGTTTGATGATTGGAGCGTGGATGATAAACATGCCAATTTGCAGCCCTCTAGCCTCATTAGTTTTTAAGACCTGAGGGTGGACAGAAAAAGTGACGGAGTGGACGGACAGACAAAGCCGGCACAATAGTTTTCTTTTACAGAAAACTAAAAGGGAGACTTTATCTTCTTCGCTCTGTACATTAACTTCGGGAAAGACGTTATTGTTCATCTGCAGTTCATTCAAAGGAAGACTAAAATTAGGACCAGGGTAAAACAAAATCACTCCACAAAATCTTCATCTAAAGGGGTATAAAAAAAAAGGTCAGAATATTTGCTATGGCACCATCTCTTAAGAAAAAGAACGAGCTTTAATTTAATTCAAATTAACGTACAGCTGTAATTCAATACCAAGTCTGCATGCATATGGAAAGGAATATAAAATTTAGGCCAAAGGCCAAGCGCTGGGACCGATAAAATCATTCAGCGCTGAAATGGAAAATGAGAGTCGAAAGTTTTGGAAGGTTTAACAGGAGGAAAACCTTGCAGTTGCACTATGAAACCTAATTGTTAGGAGAGGGTGGAAAGCAAGATGGAAGAAAGAGAATATGAACAGATGTACAGTAAAAGGAATGAAAGGGGTTGCAGCTAGGAGCCGAAGGGACGCTGCAAAGAACCTTAAGTAATGCCTACAGTGCACTGCATGAGGTGCACTGATGGAAGTAACCCCCTACGGGTGCATGCGCATACCATAAAGGATAATATATGGATGCAGGTGTATGGGTGCTGCAATATGGAACTCATTGTAAGTAATTTCGGGCGAGAGGGGGGGAGGGGGGCCAATGATAGATCTCTGTTCCAGATCCTATTCAGCCTACAAACATTGTTATTATTGTACATGACTAATCCGTGTCAGATATTTTAGGTTTGATAGGTCGATGAGGGGAAATATAAATAAAACTGAAATGTTTCCTAACTTCTTGCTCTTTTCTGTGCCATTTGAATATTCTCAAATTCATTTTCCTAAATATTGCCTTCGAATCAAATTAAAATGTAAAATCTCTCTACCATATACAATTGTTATTTTCGAAAAGGTACAAATCTAAGATGAAAAATACAAAAAAAGACAGCTTGAAAAAGAGTTCGGAGTAACTTTAATTAAAATGAGAACAGGAAAAGTGCTAATAAGATTTTGGCAACCAAAGAGTTACTTCAGGGTGCTCTCTCTCTCTCTCTCTCTCTCTCTCTCTCTCTCTCTCTCTCTCTCTCTCTCTCTCTCTTTTAGCCCTGTCAGAACAACTGGTAGTAAGAGGCACCGGTTATGGTAATGTCATTGCATCTGGGATGAATTATCAATATTGCTTCAATAATTCTAAGATGTCAGCCATTTTTATTACTTCTCTCCAATGAGTAATTATGTTTACTTTAGGAAGAAATCAGCAAAATGACTTGAATTTATGCCCAGCTCTCTCTCTCTCTCTCTCTCTCTCTCTCTCTCTCTCTCTCTCTCTCTCTCTCTCTCTGCGGAACGCGAGCAAGGACGAGCAAGAGAACCTCGTTACACCGGTATATATCAGAAACAAACGAGGCTGAAATGAAATTACTCGCAGGAAGGTTCACTTCACATGGCGTCTGGGTTTAACTAGAACGAATTGTAAACAGTGAACCTCGGCGCCTTTCCTTTATATCCTCTTCTACTTCTTGGGCACTTTAATTGTACAAATACTTCTTAATAACGCATTTCTTTTACATCAGGAGTCAAAATGGCAAATACCAACACGGGACAGAGAGCCTCAGAGACCTTGGAGCCGCAATAATATACCTGAAAAAAGGAAAAACTTTCTTCATTACGTTTCTCATTCACGGAACTTTAACACTATTATCTGGCGTCGCTTAAGAAGTGTAGGTGGCAATCCCTACAACCTAAACGAGTGAGTTTTTGATGACCCAACTTTGAAGAGAATGAAAGCAATGCTCGACAAACAAAGTCCATTTTTCGCACAAACCTGAAACCAACCGCTATGATGTACCCAAAATTATTTAAGTTGAAGTGCATTTAATTTTCTTACTATTATTTATGTTCTTTAGATAAATCACTAACTAAAGGTCATCACTTTATAAGGTTTCCTTTGCCTCTCAATTAGATCCTTTCTTTCAGGTTGCATTAGGCTATTTATAACATTCAACCTTTCCTTTATCTAATTTTTTCTTTTAACTTTTTCCTTATCTTTCTTATTTCATGGTTTTATAATAAACATTGGCATATGTCTCCACCGTTAAGGACCATCACTTACCCATCAAAATCATGTAATTATTAAAACATCAATTTTTGGGGAAAATGCAAATAGTCCTAACTCTAATGGCTTTAGCAATATATAAGCTAATTATCTCTGGAAAATTATTAACAACACAATATTATCATTTCATTGTATAAAGGCAATATATTCCCCGAAGATATTTTGATTTTGCCCGACTCTTATGCCCAACAGTTCAAAAACTTGTTTATGAATGCCATTACTTTAACATAACAACTTCCTCAACCAGCTAACCTAGGATGTCAAAATACGTTTGACACTAAAAGCACAGTTCCAAAAATCCATTTCTTTTTGGATTAAGTGCTCTCCCCTGACGGATGCAATCCACATGGTACCTGTTCAGTACATGAACATGGGAACGGTCCTATCATCAGAGAGGAAAACCTTGTTATTATCCTAAACAAGATTTTCCTACGAAAAATGAAAAATGGTAACAAATATGAAGAACATAATGAGGAAAAATGTTCGTCCAATACTGATAAAGACAGTTACCTATAAGCTTTATCGCTAGAATGCATTTAATTTTGCTTTTGAAAAGGGAGAGAGAAAATATAATCTTACTGGTATTATAGAGTTCTTACGATATTTTTTTTATTTTGTTATAGTCCATCAAGAAATTTATATTATGTTTTAGATTATGAGGGGAATATTCAAGGGGTTTTTCATTCAGTATTTTACAGAAAACCTTTTTATCGAAAACCCTGCTATATTTAAACTTTTACTGTGTATTGTCTGAACTTTATAAAGAATATCATAGAGGGGAAAAAATATAAATTTCCCTTCCTCTCTCTCTCTCTCTCTCTCTCTCTCTCTCTCTCTCTCTCTCTCTCTCTCTCTTTCTCTCTGCGTGGGCATTTTTATGGTTAATAGACTAACATCACTACATATCACGAAAAGCTCAGTTAGAAATCAAATCCTAATAACTTTCATATAACCAGTATGTTTAATCCCTGACTGGTTTCTCTCACAAATGAGTTATGTAGAGAGAGGAACCTCATAAAAAGAATATGACAAGTCTTATTAGATTCTATTAGCTAGCGCGTTAGATATTTTGTTCATTCGATTATAAAAATTCAGACAGTCGCTCAAAGAGGTGAGTAAATATCCTTCCAGTATTTTGGGCATAGTTATTATTATTCCGTCGTTCATTTCTACCAGGTTCATCTTGATGATTTTTCTGTAAGCCTGTTTTTAGTTTTTTGAAAAGAAAACCATAGTGCCGGCTTTGTCTGTCCGTCCGCATTGATTTCGGTCCACACTTTTTACTGTCCTCACTTTTTCTGTCCGCCCTCAGCTCTTAAAAACTACTGAGGCTAAAGGGATGCAAATTAGTATGTTGATCATCCACCCTCAATCATCAAACATACAAAATCGTAGCCCTCTAGCCTCAGTAGTTTTTATCTTACTTAAAGTTAAATTTAATCATATTCGTGCATCTTGCAACGATATAGGCCAGACCACCACCGGGCCGTGGTTAAAGTTTATGGGCCGCGGCTCATATAGCATTATACCGAGACCACCGAAAGACAGATTTGCTTTCGGTGGGCTTCACTATACGATGTACAGAAAACTTGATTGCTCTTCGTATTTTTTTATTGTTTTAAATAAGAGCAATAGTAAAGCACGTATGCTTACCTGCTGGCAGTAACACATACGATACACCCCCGACATTCCGACCGGAGTAGCAAAGTAATATTCAGTTC
>NC_089750.1:18187552-18210052 GCF_040412425.1 Macrobrachium rosenbergii
CTTTGATATTCAATTACCATAAAAATTATTCTTCATGACGTATGTTGCTGCGCTCATCTTGCGTTGGAATGAAGTACCATTGCAAAAATACCACACTCTAATGATTATATTAAAAAAACACACACACACAAGTTTAAAATGCGCCGAAGTATCTTCGGCGCAATCACAGTTTTCTGTACAGTCGCTACAGCGTATAATCAAGGCCACCGAAAATAGATCTATCTTTCGGTGGTCTCAGTTTAATTCTGGATGAGCCGCGGCCCATGAAACATTAACCACTGTAGTGGCCTATACTATATCGTTGCCAGAAGCACGACTATGGCTAATTTTAACCTTAAATAAAATAAAAAATTACTGAAGCTAGAGGGCTTCAATTTGGTATGTTTGATGACTGGTGGGTGGATGATCGACATACCAATTTGCAGCCCTCTAGCCTCAGTAGTTTTTAAGATCTGAGGGTGGACAGAAAAAGTGAGGACAAAAAAAAATTGTGGACAGACAGAAAACTAAAAAGAAGCAAGAGGGTACGAAGAAGTCCTGGAATGCAATGTCTCATCCGCGTCAAAATGAGCATTTCGGGCAGGAAATTACCTGTCATTCGGCTACTGGTCTATCAGTAATATGAAGACATTTGTGGTAGATGGTACTTTATTTGCCGAGGCCCTTCCTTTACCTTCAGCGGACCAAGTTCTGATGTATGTATTCAAATATTTGTTAATCTGTGCATTTTTTTTTTTAGAATATACTATATCTCAGATGTTAAACCAATTGAAATTAATGGTCTCGTGGAGTACTTATATCCATCTTTTTCTTAGTTATAACCTCTCTTCCTGAAGGTAATAAAAGGGATTATTTTTTTACTTCCAGGAGATATATTTTACTAAACATGAAGGTATGTTAAGGTAAACCCTCATATCATTTTATACTTTATTGTTCGCAGACTACCCATTTTTTTTTTTTTTTTTGTCTCCCGTCTTTTATTATCAATATTGATAACAGCACAATAAAGATAACTGCAGTAGTAGTAGTGGTAAATGATTTTGACCTTGGGTAGGTATGCGTCTTAATCCCAGCAAATAAGATTACTGATTAGCCAGCCTCGTACCAGTTTTCCCACCAGATGGTTGACCCTGCATATATAACAGGGCATTACTGATTTTACATTTCGGATAATACTCGCCGTTACGTTAAATTCAAAGCTTTCTTTCCGCAAGATTCAGAAAGATCAAACCCGACGGTATCATTAACTAAACAGAGTGTGAAACTTTCTTGTTTTCCCACCAAGATAAGGCGGTTACTAGATTTTGTATATTTTTGTTTTTCATTTTTTACAAAGTTGTCCTCTCTGGAAGTCAACAGCTTTTAAGAATCTTTCGTGTAAGACAACCTGCTTGATTTTATAATGTTGAAAATAATTCTCATTTTTGGGTCCTATAACATTCTTTCTTTCTAACTTTCTTAAATATAAAAAAGTTGGTTATTTCCAGTCCAGAGAACAGATTCTAGCATGCTGAACTGTATGTTGAGGTTCAGTTGCATACTTTCTAATTTTTGTTATCACTTGATGATAAAAAGGTCACCATATCCTTCTTTCCTCAAATATGATTTAACAGCTGAGCTCCAGGAAACATATACTTTATTGGCAAGCAAATTAACCTATAATTTCATATGTAGAAGTAACATTCTTTAATGGTTCTCAATATATAACAATGCCTGTTATTTTAAGATTAAAGCTTACCGTATCACAGCTTAGGTTGGCAAAATTTGGTATCATATTACAACTAAAAAGTATTACACTACTCGAAAGAGAATAGAAAAAATTTCTCAGGTGGTTATGAAGAGTAAATATTGCTATTTTTAGTTTTCTGTAACAGAAAACTATTGGCCGGCTTTGTCTGTGCGTTCGCACTTTTTTCTGTCATCATTTTTTCTGTCCCCCTCAGATCTTAAAAACTGCTGAGGCTAGAGGGCTGCAAATTGGTGTGTTGATCATCCACCCTCCAGTCATCAAACATACCAAATTACAGCCCCCTAGCCTCAGTAGTTTTTATTTTATTTAAGGTTAAAGTTAGCCATGATCGTGCTTCTGGCAACGGTTATGATAGGCCACCACCGGGCTGCGGTTAAAGTTTCATGGGCCGCGGACAGCATTATACCGAGACCACCGAAAGATAAATTTATTTTCGGTGGCCTTGATCATACGCTGTAGTGGGTGTACAGAAAACTCTATTGCGCCGAAGGAACTTCGGCGCAATTTTTACTTGTTTGTTATTTTAACAAAATAATAACTTTTCTTTGCTTCTCCCAAGAGCATGGAAGACACGAGAGTGGCAATTCTATGGATATTCTTCCAAGCATCCCCTTCCACGAATACATTTTCATTTTTTAGGTGAGTTCGAGGAGATATAGTACAAACCTCTATGACTTTCCCAGTCTTTCTTTTACAGTTTATTTTTTATCTTAGGGAAAGTAGAGATATTTAATTTTTATCTAAATTCAACATTACTCAGTAAGGCTCTTAAAAATTAATTTTAAATCCACATTAAAATGAGCCATTAAATTTCTTGGCCTCAACAATGAAATTTCAACGTTAATTTATTCATTTTGTGTGTAAGACAATAGTTTCCTAATCAAATTTTGTATTCACTTCCAGCATTAATGTAAAATGAAAATAAATTAAAATTCTTTTCCTCGAAATCCGAGCTCTGTTTTTGTACGTTTTAAGACTAAAATTGGATCATTTAAGAATTACAAAATGGAATTTCACATTCGTTGTCTATAAATCGTTTCTTAATGGAAGGCCTATCAGTCTTTTAAAACTACTCCTCCGGAATATTTTATTTAGGAACGAGGATTTTGTCTCAGTGATAATTAATATGATGGGTACGAGAAACAAATCAATATGAATAAGTCCCATAGAGGCTTTTAGAAGAACGTCTGCCTCTATATACCGGTGCGTGTCTTTGCGTCGTAGAGAAGTGAATAAATCGGAATCTTAATCTAGCATATATTTCTGCATCTCCTGGCGTATATCACTCAGTAATTTAAGAGGACGAAATGAATACTTACCTGACCTTTTAAACAAATGCCTCGTATCCATGTTACTGACTATGAGCTCGTACCCAATGGCTCTGCCACTGTCACAATCGTTTCCTACTCCCTCTAGTCTTAGAGTTCTTCACTTGTTGCTCTTCTTTCCATTTTGAAGAATCGCGTGATAGATGGGCTTATATAGGCTTTGAAAAAATAGAATGAAATATAGTATCTCTCTCTCTCTCTCTCTCTCTCTCTCTCTCTGTGTGTGTGTACAGTATATATATATATATATATATATATATATATATATATATATATATATATATATATATATATATATATATATATATATATATATATATATATATATATATATATATATATATATATATATATATATATGTATATATATATATATATATATATATATATATATATATATATATATATATATATGTATATATATATATATATATATATATATATATATATATATATATATATATATATATATATGTATGTATGTATGTGTGTGTATACATATATATTATAGATATTATATAGATTATATATGTATATATATACATATATATATAAATATATATGCATGTATGTATGTATGTATATGCACTATGAATCCGGAGAGGCACTCCTGGGCATATGAAAAATAGTGACAAACTAATATACTAATAACATAAATGAGAAATATAAAAATGGGGGGCATATATATAAGTATAATATGAAAACCTGAAATTTTTCTGGCACATATGTGTATATATACACCCCCAATGAAAAATAATGACAAAATGATATATAACGGATGCATATATTTACCGATAGATCTACCAGAAAATATTTGGATTGTTATTTGTCAGCCATAATATCTTTTTCCATCCAGTTGAAATTACTCTCACTCTGTTCCCTCAGCTTCAAAAATTTGGACATAAATACAATTATTGCGACTCAAAAAAAAATATCAAAATTGTTTGAGACAAAGAAACAGAATGGAATTCTTTCATCTTTTCCAAACTCAAATAGGTTGGATAATCTCATTAAAGTTTTCTGAACGATTTCCAGTCTTCAGCAAACCCATCTTATTCTCCATTTCTATCCAGTTTTAATTACTTTTACTTTGTTTTCTGAGCTTCTCGTCCTTGACCACGAATCTTGGCAATGCAATATCAACTTTATAGATAGATAGATAGATATAGATAGATAGATAGATATAGATAGATAGATAGACAGATATAGATATGTAGATAGATAGACAGATAGATAGAGCCTTGTATATATTACCATTAAGTACCATAGTCGTCATTGGCATGTTCTGTTTTATTTAACCAGCTTATCAAAAAAAATCTCCTGGACTTTTACGCTCAATATTTTTTGTCTGTACGCTTTCTTTTAAATACTGGACCAACCATATTCTCACGAATAATTTCATTAATTTCCTCGAAAGACCCTCTTCCTGAAAACCTCAGAAATACAGGCTCCATTTTAATAGGCTTTGTCCAATTCTCGGTCTCCAACTTCCTTGAAACCTTCATCCTTCATTTCAAATCTCCGCTGAAGCCCTTAATTACCTCTTTCCTTCTCCTGGAAGAAAACTTTTCTTTTGCCCTCTCTGCCCTGAGTTATCTTTTCTTTTTATTTTTTGAAGGATGTCTTCTTGTTATTGCAATTGCCGAGTTCATCTCGCTCTCTATCTATGTCATGTGTGTGTGCTTTTTCTTCATTTGTTCACATTTTTAATCCATTTAGGAGCATCATATTTAGATCATTTATTTTCTTTTCTGATGGCATCTAAAGCCTTGTCCCTTTTCCTCTATAAAATTTTACAGTATTTTGTTCCCTGTCTTTCTCTGTATATCTGTCTGTGCATACATACACACACACACACACACACACACACACACACATATATATATATATATATATATATATATATATATATATATATATATATATATATATATATATATATACTGTATACTGTATACATATTAATAATAAAATTAAGAAAAAGTGCTTTTTATGTGCATATGGGGAGGAAAGGCAGCACACACGAATAGATATATATATATATATATATATATATATATATATATATATATATATATATATATATATATATATATATATATATATATATATATATATATATATATATAATACGTAAATAAAACCAACCAATGGCGCGTCGTTCATTGATACATAAATTAGCATCTTGAAAACTGTTGTATCATTTTTTTATTTATCTTTTTTTTTTTTGCTTTTACACATTATGTTTACAGGAAACCGTCCTTTACGGAAATGACTACTAAATGTTCTTCATTCTTTCTCGGTGATTTTATCTTCTGTTCAGACGACTTTTGTCTTCACTTATGTTTATAATTTTCTGGGGACATGTACAAATTGTTTTAGTGAAGTTCTTATTCATGCAAAATTCGATAATTATAGGGTACTCAAAAATTAGCATGACTTTCTTACATGTGCAAGATGGGAAAATACAAAGGGTCTTTCCCAGTGAGGAGAGTAAGGCTAAATAAATGAAATAAGAGAAAATATTCAGTAACGAGGGAGGATTTCTCTCATCAAAACCTAACAAAATTCTGACACAGTAATCATTAACAAATGCAAAACATAGACTAAAGAGGAAAAAGCTGCCAAATCACGTCGAACTGTTATTCTTCAGCAGATCATGTCTGGATGTGAGGTAGAAGTTATTTGCGAATCATTGTGCCGACAATGCTTGGTGCTTTTTGCTTTTACTATTTTAACTAATTCACAACATGGGAAAAAAATATGAGTGGCATACCTGCATTTCCTTTAATGAGGGCTGTTTTGCAGGGCAAGTTCATTTTGGTAGATCTAAGTAGTAGCTCCGCGGCGGCGATGTCCTTCTAACTTGACTTTTTCTACAGTTTTTTGGTTGATAATTATGGATTTATTTTCAGTTTTTGTCGCACGAATGTAATTAACCTGTAATTAACCCCTAAAGTCCATCCAACAAGGGGTTTCCAAACGCGATCTTCACAAGACAGAGCACGGCTACGTCTGTTTAGAACGGTTCATTTCCTTTCCGGCAAGTGCAATAACTTGCTAACGTATGGGTACCGCCCCCCGCGGGCCAGTACTAAAACGGCGAAGGGACATTCTATTTGGCCGACAACAAACAAATGCACCGCCAGTATCAGAAGCCCTAAAAGTGTAGAAAAAACGTTTCTAAGGTAAGAACAGGCGCAGAGCTAATACTTAGAATTACCTTCATTTTTACCCAAGTAAGGAAAACCTTTCAACCCATACTTAGAATTAAAATCAGCGGCCAGGATAATTTGACGCCAATTTTTTCCTTGTCTCCCAGGCAGCGTTGAAGAAGATATCTGCATTTTGTCTGAATAAGCTGTTGATCAAATATATTCTCGTACGACTTACAATTCTCTCCTGCATTGACCAAAAGCCTCTCCCACACTCCGGAGACGTGAGGAAATTCATCTGTGACGTCATCGTGTTCCTGAAAAAAGGAGGTCTCCATTCTGCTGAAGCATAAATGATCTATGGATTGACCTCTTGCCAAGGCCCAGATATACATGATACCTATTATGGTAGCATGCATTTCCTGGTGAGATATGATTCATTCATCTTCATTCAGCATTGTTTGGCGTGGTGAATAAACAAAGCACCTCATGAAGATCTCTTCACGATGCTGCTTTTAGATCGAGTTTCCCCATAAGTCTTTGTTGACTGAAGAATCTCCCTCTCGTTCTCGTGCTGAATGAGATGCCACTTCCCACCCTGTGCCACATAGCGCTTTTATGACGTTTACTGCGGCAGAGGCTGATGCGTGGTGGGGTTATTGCCTCCCATCCATTCGCAGAGCTCGATTCCTCTTGAAATGTGAATTCATTTGTAGGAATGAATGCTGGAAAAATGGATGTTGTATCATCATAGGAAATAAGGAAGGATTTTATAATTGCAGATATAATTAAACAGTTGATTGTGTAGTAACTAATTTTGACATGGTTAATGAAAAAATACGCTATACAAAACAATGAAATAAATATGCAAATTGCAATATAACGTACGTTGCAAAAAATATATTGCATATTTCAAAGGACAAAAATAATTGAATAATTCCACTGTAAAGCTTCTTCTTTTAAACATTAAAACGTTTAACATAACCTATCTAAATATTATTACATAATATTTACAGTTTTATGTAAAAGACGTTGTCTGACATCTCCGGAAAGACGTAGATAAGGTGTCAATTGAAAAGAGAGAACGAAGACAGACGAAGGACCGATGAGTGAAGAGTAGTATAAAATTATATAAGAAATAATCTTTGTAAAGAAACGTCAACATTTGATATAATATTCAGTCAAAGATATGACTTTTAATAAAATTTACAAAGCTGCCGGTCGGAGAGCACTATGAATGTATGAATCCATTGTTATTTTGACAAAACTAACACTTACACTTTATGTAACGAGTAATGTAACAAAAAGAAATTGCTGTTTTCAATTTAACACTTATTGGTTAGTGTGCCGGCAAACAAGGGTCAGTAACTGAAAGACTGGTCAACAGAACCGCTATGCGTCAGAGATTTAGGGCAACAGTCTTCGTGAACAGAGTGTGGGGAAAATATTGTCACTGTGATTAAACTCTAGGTAGAGTAATTAACAGAAGTATACAAGTGGGAAATCCTTACCGAGAAGGGAGTTAGGGGTTAGACACAAGTTACAATATTTCAGCATTTGAGTGGGGTCGAAAGCAGGCCCACTGATCTTAGATTTAGAGGAAGACATTCACAATAAACTGAGAAATAAATCTCCACTAATAAAAAAAAAAAAAAATTTATACTTTACGCCCTCCCACTGGTGCACTCTTCACCAAGGACCCTCACTGTTTTTGAAGCATCAAGGTAATAAATAAACCCTCTGTGTAACAAAACAATCATAATAAACTTTACATCATGATATGTGTGTGTATTACATCTTAAATATTACCTTTTCTTATTAAAGAAAAAGATGAAAAGTTCCCTTTTTTTTCCAGAAAAGGTGCCCCATTTAATGGCCGACCCTTCAGGGCCATTACCCATTTATGGGAAAATGGCATCTCCAATCGATGGATGACCGAACTTCAAGCTTCTATCATAAAAAGAGGCATAGAAATTCACAGAGAAAAACGGATAGCAATTAATAGCTGAAAGCAATGCAGCATCTGTGAGTAGATAAACGGAGAAATAAAAAAAAAACAAAACTACGGAATCAAGTGGTCAAAGCGTTCTTTTTCAACTTCGAGTAATTTTCATGCCAACGCAAAATTCCCAACCATAACGATAAAAACAACCAACAATATTTCAATTATTTATATTTCATTGCAATTTCAGAGAAATGATCAAACATAATAAATTTTTTAACCAATTTTTGAGAATGTCGATATTTTTTTCCTTTTTAACAGTTTTCATTGTTACAATGATTTTGTTTTTCACACAGGACGATGACAACAAACATGAGATACGAACAATAAGCACGGTGGGAGTCTACCTGGTCCTCGTCGTTGGGCTCCTCATTCCTTCTCTGGTCTTCGCTGTGGAAAATATAATCGGATATAGTGTTTCCTAACTGCAGGTTTTTTCCTGCAGCTAAGGCTTAAATGAAGTTGTTTCAAAATACTGTAATATAAGAAGATAAAATTAACCTCTCCCGTAACATTAAATCTTGATAATTTGATTAGTTAGGATCTTTTCCTTTCTCTCTCTCTCTCTCTCTCTCTCTCTCTCTCTCTCTCTCTCTCTCTCTTTTCCCATATTCTCTTCCACTAGATACGGATTAGCTTGAAATATAATCCCAACATTTCTTGCTTCTCAAAAGTACGGATTCAAGGTATCTTACCCCGTCTTTAATACAGTGTCGGAAACGCAAGATTTAAAATTAAACTTTGTACATTAAGTAACTTCATTGGTGTTCTGCAAATCATTTGTAATCAACTACCCCTAGTCGGTTATTTATAATTTTCACTCGTTAGAACCATGAAATCGTTGCATAATCCAATTCCTTTGGAAAAAGATAAATATGATTAGAATCGCGGACAAAATAATTTTTTTTTTTAAGAGAAAGGCAAAAAAAAAATTATTTTTTTTTTAGGCCACAAAGGAATATGGAGATCGTTGGATAGTGAGTAAAGTTCAACTGAAATGTAATGACCTGAGGAAATGGGAGGATTATAAGCTTTGAATCCCAAAGGATTTCGCTAATATGGTGACTGACATTTTGATCAAGACATAAATTACAGGCGATCCCCAGCGGAAAACGAGACACCCTTCGAAGTTGTCTGCTTCTTAATTTTGAAATGGGAGTGTTTTGAATTTGTGATATGGTGCATGATGAATGGGTTGATATTTCATAAAAGTCATTCCTGCTTCTCCTTATAAAATGAGACTGCTCCATTTTTCCAGAAGATTCACACACTAAACTTCTGAACTCAAATATCAATTAAACACGTGACAGTCAAGAACTCAGTTTGGCTCTAAAAATAACTTAGTAAATTCTGGAATACGATCACTGAATTACAGAGGACCCTTGTAACAAGCCATGATTAGAAACTGAACGGGAGAATTACGAACAATACGTTTATATCAAATATATTTTAGGTTATTTCTCTTCATCTGAAAAAGCTCGTGTTAAAGTGAAATAATAATGACCACCATTTTACATACCAATTTTTTAAACTCACCCTGGTCATCTGCTGTTATGTTATGATAATAAAAAAATCAGAAGTTGAATGCGATTTGACATACCTCAGTACTGAACATCAGAGAAATTCTTAAAAACAAAAGTCATCATGAAGGAAAAGTGATTATGATATTATTTTTCGAGAAATTATTTTGTCCTAACATTGCTTCTATGGTATATTTCCTCGTTAATACTTTTGTTCTGTTATTATCTACTTTAATTCCGTTAAATGAAGTATATCCGAGAACAAGATGTCATCTTTTTCTTTTATTTTTTTTAGAAAAGTACAATATTGAATGGCTTGATATACATAAATTTTACAATAAGCAATGAATAAATTGTTGCTCTTCGGCAAGGGCTGCAGTAACAGTTGAAATATCTGCTAGTTCTGGATCTCTCTATAACTATGCCCCGTTGCTGTCAGTGCCGTCACTGCACCTCAAGTGGTGTTTTTAGCGCACCTTCGTCCCTTATCTGCACCTGTTTTTCTTCCTTTTGTTCTACTTTTATTCCCGCTTCCTTTCTTCAGTCTTGCTATCCAACCTCTCTGACTGTTACTTCTTAGATCCGCCTTTAGATCATTGCACTTCGTCTCCTCTGTTTTCTGGGTCTCTTTAATTTGCTGTCCAATTATCCAAACCCTTTTTTTTCCCTGCTTTAAGCTCTGAATGGCCAAAAGTACCCCAGTGTTTTGCTTGACAGCCTAAATTTCATAATATCAAACTATGAATCAAAAATCCTGATACGAGGATACGATGTATTTCTGAAAAATTCAAGATGGGTACGTATGTTTTGTCGGTATTCATTTCAAGAAGGAAAGTGTCCGTTTTCATTCTGCAACGTTTTCCACATTCCACATTTCCAGTACTGGAAGAATTCCAAGCGCGTCCTTTTCAGCTCGGGTCCACTTGTCTTGTTGACATCTACTGTAAATCGAGTTTTATTGTGACTGTAATGTATCTCGGAGCCACTCTCTTATATGTCTGAATTTTCCTCGCCCCTTGAGGTTCCTAGGAGAACTTTTAAGAGAGTTCGTGACATTTCCTGTACGAGATAATGTTCTACGCGGTTTCTTAGAGCGTTAATATAATGGTCAGGTTTGTACCGTGAGTTGGGTAGCTTCTTTTAGATGTGAAATTCTCACTTTGTGGACATGATATTTCAAACTGTTTTATCTTACTCTGAACTTTTTATTCTTTATTATTTCAAACGTATGATAAACATGAAATCAGACATTATTCTACTAGATTATCTTGGGTTTTATTCATTCCCCTTCTGATAAAAATGAAGTCTATTATTCTTTACCTTAGAAATCCTCTTTGGTCAACGGATAATTTTTTTTTTACTAAAACATATAATTTATAATCATTGAAATTCTGGATCTGCTAATTAAACATCTTTATAAAAGAGCACCCAAATTCGCATAATTTTTCAAAAACCTATGAAAGGTATAACAATAGTAAGTATTGTTGAAAAATTGTAAAGAATTATATCGGTTATTTGTTACTTTCTAACCTTGCTTCTTTTCTGTTTTCCTGCTTTGGTGTCGATTCGTAAAAGTTACAAGAAAATGCATACAGCTTAAAGCGTTTCCTTGGACCCCAATACCTTTCTGCACTGGACTGGAACAAATCCCCAAAACACGAATATATTGCTGAATTATTCATATCTGAAGCGCATATTTCGGAATTATCATCGTAGTAATATTTCCTATCGTTTTGCCTAAGGGTGGTTCTAATTATTTCAGGATTTGCCATGCTAAGGAGACTTAATTTCCGCATTTAACAGAAGCAGGAAAATGCTCACTTCTAAAAGACTTTTGTATTTCTTATTTATATTTTGCTCATTGAATTTAAAAGGTCATTGATCATCTTTAATCCGAGGCCCCTTGTCCGCTAACGTGTTTCTTAGCATTGAATGATTTAGTTGGTAAATGCGCTTAGCATCTCTTTTATATTGTATAATTAGCAGAAAAATCTAAAGAGGTCCTAGTGCAACCTTTGTAAATCCGGCAGCCATGATTGCTTTCGTAAACATCAGCGGGAATCTGTACCTTTTGCAAGCAAGCGGAAAGACCGGAAACGTTTCCAATCCATTAGATTAAACCCCGAGCATTTCCAGCGATGTCGATATCAGCATTTGACTGAATAGATTGATGCATGTAGCGCAGAGGCAGTTTGTGTCGGGGGGCGGCCTCCAATCCCACCGCGAAAGGAAAGTGTTTATTCGATTACCCCAAAGCTGCATCTTAGTCAAAAAAATTAATTCTTGTTTGATATTTCTGATATATGTAATTCTGGTTCCTTTCCTTACTTTTTAGTTTTCTGTAAAAGAAAGCTATTGTGCCGGCTTTGTCTGTCCGTCCGTACTTTATCCTGTCCATACTTTTTCTGTCCGCCCTCAGATCTTAAAAACTACTGAGGCTAGAGGGTTGCAAATTGGTATGTTGATCATCAAACATACCAAATTGCAGGCCTCCAGCCTGGTTTTTTTTATATAAGCTTAAAGTCAGTCATAATCGTGTTTCTGGCAACGATATAGGATAGGCCACCATCGGGCCGTGGTTAAAGTTTCATGGGACGCAGCTCACACAGCTTATAGCGAGACCACCTAAAGATAGATCTATTTTCGGTGGCCTTGATTTTACACAGTAGTGACTGTACAGAAAACTCGAATGCTCCAAAGAAACTTCTGCACATTTTTTACTTGTTCTTTTTATACTGTTTAGCTTTTTTTCTGTTTATTCATTCATCTCCTTTTCCCTGTGCTTATATTGAGTTGATTATAGAAAACCAGACACTTACAGACAATCACGATTACATTCAAATGCACACTCACTCCCACGCCTAAACATAATCCATCCTTAGCTTTTTATCCTTTTATGGGTGGCCACAGTAGGCTTTAGTTTTCGCATCAGGTTTTTTAGGAGGAAAGGTTGCTACCAGCATGCACTCTATTCTACTACAGTCGACTAACCACCAACGGCCTAATTTACAGCTTAATTCAACAAGGATATACCTAATTTTTTTTTTTTTTTGCAAGAACTAAATAAACCCACGCATTAGAGAATGTAATACCAATTGTAATCAGTAAAATTCCTCTCAGCAGAGTCTTTGTATTAACAAACGGCTTAACCGCTAGACATCAGTAACAAGTTTTTACAGACTTAGATAAAGCAATGACCTATAAAGGGAAGCTCGACTCGACGTGGGAGCGATCGACTTAAAAAGTCGGAAATAAAACGCAACTTTGTCCGTTGCAGTGCAGTGCTTTGCCGAGACTCCCAGAGTTTTCGTGACTATAAATTGATCACTAAATTTGCCATGAATTTCGCTTCTTTAGTTGCTGCAGTCTCTTGCTTTGTTCGTCTGTCTGTCCGTCCCTAACCTCCACCTCTCTCTCTCTCTCTCTCTCTCTCTCTCTCTCTCTCTCTCTCTCTCTCTCTATCTATATATATATATATATATATATATATATATATATATATATATATATATATATATATATATATATATATATATATATATATATATATATATATATATATACATACATACATACATATGCATATGTATATAGATAGATAGAGAGATAGATACACATGCTCAAATATATACTGTATATATGTAGGTCTTTAAATTCATAGTATTGGCCGATATGAGCTAAGAGGGTAACTATCAGTATAGCAAAAACTCAACTGAGCGTGGACTCCTAACAACACGTGTTCAGCCCTGCAGCTTCAAGTACAGATATAAACACTTATACATTCCAACTACACAATCAGTAATAATGTCAACGTGAACCTTCACTTTCACTGGCTGGTTCCGTATATCGAATAATCATTTTATAAATTAAGGAAACAGACAACAATCGATACATGTTCTTTTTGACAGGAACCTCCCAAAAGTACCTGAAACATTATTCAGGCCACCGTATACAAAAATCGGTAAATTGCGTTCGGTTTTCGTTGAGTTTATTGTATCAAAAATAATGAAATATGACCAACAAAGTTTCATCGCATCGAAGAAAATCAGAAATGCTGAACGAATATAGTTTCACTTATAATTAATACGTCCTGGCAATATCTCGTTGTTTGCACTTTGCAATATTTCGGAAAGTAATCCGTGTTAATGGGAACTGGAATGCAGCAGCAAAAAAGTACTAATCCTCTTGGTAAGGCGAGATGATCCAGGGACCCACTGCAGTGACTCAAAACTGAATTTAAGGATTGGGTTGTAATCCCCTCATCAACAGGGGATTCGCTGCAGTCAGGGGCACAAATGTATCCAAATGTCATTACAGAAATAAATTTAACTCAGTACTCATAAAGTGGGCCATAGAATAAAGAAAACTGCTATCATTCTGTCAGAAAAGAGGTCAAGAAACGTTGTGATGCGTAAAGGCCAAGTTACCTGAATATTAAAAAAAAATGCATGTGACCACATTTACACATAATGCTTAGAAGTGGCATCGTTTAGTGCAGGGGTTCCCAAACTGGGGGCCATGATCCCAAAAGGGGTCATGGGCCCTTTTCTGGGGGTCATGGAGGGTCTAACAACTATATGCACTCCATTCAGCTTGCCAGAACGGGGCTAAACTTTTCAGTCAGTCTCGGAGCTGGCCCGAGTGCATGCGCAGACCGGTAGTGAATTGTAGGTACCACGGCTGCCAGATTTATCATAATCATGCCAATTTATTTGTTTTATTTTTTGTCTGTCTGGCTTAAGAAATTTCGACTAATATGACAAGCCGTATCTGACATAATTTTGGCATATTTCACTATTATCTTATAATACGATTTTAAAAGGCTTATAAATGTGGGGGTCATGACTGGTTTGGTACTGCTGTAAGGGGTCACGTACTAAAAAAGGTTTAGTGAATTAGGAATTGCAGAGCCCAAATACGTCAACTGAGCATAGTGACAAAATGACAGAACTTAAAAGAATCTCGGCAACAATACAGTTTTAGTCTTACTACTAAAGATACAAGCCAGTCCATCTAAGCGGCTTTTTACATCGTGAAATATAATGACTTGGACTGTATGTCTTACGATGAGATTCTTATGTAAATCCACGGATTAAAATTTAGGCTACATGGGCTATACCTGAAACATAAAATCAGTTGCTCTGCCAAACGCCGTCGAACTCCTTCATCTTCCGGAAGCAATAGGAAACGAAAGTTAAAATGCTGATTATCTATCCCCGCCCCGACCCGCCCATCCTTCTTCTTTTATCCAATGTGGAATGGAATTCAAATTTACAGACATACTTCCACAAAATTTTGGAAGAGAATTTGGCAGTTGCTTTGCATCAAGAACTCGTTAGTTTCGGGTATATAACCCTACCCAGTGAAATTTACTTTGTAAACCATCATCATTATCAATCTCAATAAAAACGAAAATCACGAATTTAGGAACGCTGCCAATTTTCATGTCGACTGAAGAGAGGTCAGTCTGGGATGCTTACAAGTACGAATAAACTGAGGATTATAATCTTAAGTTACCGTCTTTGAAGAGTTAACGTTTGAACCACTTCGAGACTCAAAAACTAAAAAACTCTTCTTCCCCATACAAGGCCATCTTTCATCAGTGATGGATGACGAATCATGTCCCTCGGTGCGGATCGACAGACCCCCGACATTGTGTCAGATGAGAAACCATTATCACGAAGGATAAAAAATGTATTCAATATGAAAAATATAGCTTTCATATCAAAAGTAAATAAATTTCCATTTTAAGTAGCGCGTCAATTTAAACCAGAAATATACTCAAAAGTTATAGCGGGTGTGAATATCTAATACTTCCCAACTATTTTAAAATGTAACCACCAAAACGGTAAAAAGTACCAGCTGGTGCCATCTCTTGGACCCTGGAGAACTATTTCTAACCGGCTTCTTAGTTGAAGTTCATTGACTTGGTCAGTAGGACGGCTCTGCCTTCAAGTTCGCTCCCCACCCTAGAAAATACCGGTGAAACGACCGTTAACGATGCGAACAGTTGTCATTTTTAAGTTTTTATAATCGCAGTTACACTACCATAAATTATGTATTTATGAACTGGTGTGAGTAAAATGATATATTAAAAACACCTTACCATAATATATTTTGCATTGCTTAACTCTTCACAAAATTTGAAGAAAATATGAGATAAAAAAAATATTTTAGATGGTAATTTTTATTCGTAGTTAACTCGGGGCTGGGGAGAACTGCGTCAGTATAGGTAGTTATATGGTTAATAAAGATTGAAATATAGTTTTGTATGAATTTGCATAGTTGCATAATGTTTGGCAGGCCATGAAATTTCGTTACTTTGAAAATCCACGAGGGGGAAGAAAATTACTGTAGATACCATCAGCTCCTCTAATTTTCAAACTAGTCATGCTGCTTCACATGAAACTACAAAGGATTATTTTGAATAAATGCTTAGTGTAAATTATCACCTGGCATACAAAGGAAAATAATTAACCTTCAATAGGAAAATGTATTCCTCAAGTTGATGGAGTTTTCGGTCCTTCGTGACAATAGTCTAATAATCTTTCTGTCTGACGTACGCGAGTTTCTTATTGAGAAAGGACCTTTGTTTTGTCTCGCCCCGAATAAATAGGTCATCCATTGCCTGTTAAAATATGTCTAGAGACCTTTGGAAAAGTGATATGGTTTTTGTCAATGTTGACATTTAATAAACGTTCTTGATAGGTTTTTATCTTGGACTTTGTATATGCATTACTACCAGAACAAATAGAGGAGCAGAGAGTTTTGAGCAATTTTGTTTAAGTTAAGTATATCTTAGTTTAACCAGACCACTGAGCTGATTAACAGCTCTGCTAGAGAGGGCTGGCCCGAAGGATTAGACTTATTTTATGTGGCTAAGAACCAATTGGTTACCTAGCAACAGGACCTCAGCTTATTGTGGAATCCGAACCACATTATAGCGAGAAATGAATTTCTATCACCATAAATAAATTCCTCTAATTCTTCATTGGCCGGCCGGAGACTCGAACTCGGGCCTAGCAGAGTGCTAGCCGACAACTCTAACGATTCGTCCAACGAGGAACTGAGCAGTTTTATGTATATGACACTGTTGATAAGCATAGATTAACTAAGGATTAATGAAGTCTTGTTAATCCCTCAGTCACAATCGTTACTCGGGCGTTGCCACCAAAAACAAAATGCGCAGAAGACTTTAATTCAAGATTTTATGGCCTAAAGAGGATTCAGGAAGAGACAGTATCTGGCACATAAATTATACGTATTCTGTGATATTTAACTCCAAGAATATTTTTCAGTGATATTTCAGTTTGAATATCGAGTTCCTTCCATTCCCTTCTAAACATTTTTCGGCAGTGGGTCCCCGGGATCCCTAGAGTGAAATATCTGTATTTTCCCTTAATCAGGAATATATTTTCCGTTCACAGTTTGGCGTTTAATATAAGTCTTTCATTTTTGAAGTGCACTTTTTCTTGGCATGGTGGTAGTTTTATCAATGATATGAATGTTGTCATCATCATATTAACAACATACAATACGCGTGAGTGTTATCAGTAAATATTACTTTAACAGTAATTCATTTTTTTTTTTTTAATGAGAGCAGTGGAAGATAATTACCCTTATCTTCTTTTCCACCATATCAATGAAGCTTTCTCTCGGGAAATTCAAATTACTGTCGACGTGTTGACAAAGTTACCCAGTGAATTCCAAAAGGGGGATATGAAAATGAAAGCAGAAAAACAATAAAGGGTTTTGAATTGCCCTGACTTTTACGAACTTCCCTTCCCGATTTCTTTTCTACATTTTGAACATTCAAATTAAGACAGCTGATATTAAAAGATCAAAGATATTTTTCGTTTGATTCTGTCTCTTTGACCTCTTAATTAATACCTTCAATTTCATCCCGTTAATTAAATTGTTTTATTTCCCGTTCGGTGAGGACATAAATTATTCATACTGCCTGAAATATCCGAACAGAGAAAAGTCAGGGATAGATTTTTACTGACATGCCCTTCTTTCTGTCTTTCGTCATTATTCCTTTTAATTTATTTTTTTTTTTTTTGGCTTAGGACCTATTCTCTTCGCCTAAAATTCTCTGTATTAACATTTTCTATCATTTCCTTGACGAAGAGGCATAGGACAGAGATCACGAATAATATCTTAATTCTGTATCTCTGTTGCTCATTCAAAAAATCGTTAGTTTACCATTTACTGATGAATGTCATTCTTCGGAACTCACTTATTTTCAAGTGCACTATATCTGTCTAAATGTTAAGCGCTTAATTTCTTCCCAACGGTTTATTTTTGTATTAATACAACTAATGAGGTGTCATTTATACCTAATTTCTCACTTAAACAAATGAATTTATTGATATATTTAAGAAAAAGCAGCTAGCCTGAATTCTTCTCAGCTAATAGCAAAAATTTTAATTTTTCCAGAGCTCCATCATAAACTCCAGAAATTGCGACAGCCTGCAATAGAATAACAAGAATTCCAAACGGAATTAGCGAAGCGTAAATGTCTGAAACTAGTTTTTGGTGCAGAATCAGCTTCCGCGAAGACCCCTTTATGGCTGGCTCCTCGACTTACTTTAAAGGTATGTAATAGGATCAGCCATTGACTCTATTAGCGTTGTAAAACTGCTCCAGTATTTTGAAGAAAACACAGCCCCCTCATGCCCAGGCTTTAAGCAGACCACTGTTATTCTCAAATGATCCAGTTTCATTAACTGCACCGTCAGTTTTTACGAACGCATAATAAATCTGTGAGATGAGTTATGAGCGGGATATATAAAATTCTTAAGCCGTCTGGTTAATGTAGCCAATATTCTTCAGTTGTTTGTTAAAAATAAAATGATTCACAACAAACTGAGAGTTTGTGTACTATGATTGTTCGTTTTCAAAACAAAGTGAGAGACATTAATTTGTTGGCATAATTATTAGGTAATGTCTGCAAAAATAGATAAATAAATATGACCAATAAGCTGCTTTTGATAACCATATTTTCTGTTTTATGCTTATACAATTATTTAATTTTGTAAAGTCTAATACATTGAAAATAACGGAAATTCTTACACAATAATCAAAAGTACAATTTATAATCTAATATTAAATTGTTTACAATATTTCAATTTTCTCCTACTGGAATGAAGCATTTTGACTCTTTTGCACGCTTTCTCAATATAAATTCTGATTACTAAAAACCATAAATAATGGAAAGACTCCATGAGAAACAAATTAATAAATATTAATAGTGATAAAACAGCCTCTAAATTTTCACAGACATACCATGATCCCTGTGACCCCTGAACAGTTAACTTTGACATCTGATAGTCAATGAATGGATGTATATGTATAAATGATTTCTAACCACTATTTGTTTACGTAAGTTGCATCACTTGCATTCCCACACATCAATAATCTTGGTAATAGTAAATTAAAATACAGGTATCATAAGAACATTTTGTATTTTTTTTTACATAAAATGTATATTTTCCAAAGAAAGGATAAACATTGTAGTTTCACGTCACATAACTATGGGCCTTGTTGCTTTTATCGAGAATGCGCCAAAAAGGGAGCTTTTTTTGTAAAACCTTACTTCATCGTTTGTGTAATATATAGGTGTCTGAACACCCACACTCCAATAAATATCAATAAACTGGTCCACATCTCTTCGCTTTGTTGCACTTACGAACTTTCTGCGAAATGCGGAAAGGGAAATATGCGATTGCTCTGTTGGTAAATCATGTTAGGAAAAGAGGAATGGAAGATAAATGTACTTTAAAGTATAAACTAAAAACCTGAGGTTTTTTTCGGGTGACTGACATAATGACCATAATTTCAAAGTGTAATACTCTGGCTTTATTGGCAATGGATTCTTTAGGTAAGTTTTGACATTTTACGATAGATTATGAAAAATCTATGAAAAATTATGGGTGACCTCTTTTTTTCCATCGAAATGTGCTTCTTGTTGTAATGGAAAATTCATAAGGATTTAAAGGTAAACAGAGAGAGAGAGAGAGAGAGAGAGAGAGAGAGACTTATCATATGGCTGCCAACAGTTTGATTTTTAATATTAATTTATTTTGCTCGCTTTCCTTTCCCCCTAACCTCCACCTCCCCTCCCCCCAACCCCCAAAATGGCAAATAGTCTCTTCTTGCCAAAATAAGGATAATTAATTGTTATATCATAGTTTGTCGTTATTAGCTCAAGATTAATTCTAAAACAATCTTTCCTTGCATTTTCTGCATCGAGTTTGCTTTTGAATATCTGCCTTGGTCAACGGAATATTTATTGTTGCAAGAAACATATTTCTTTATTACATATGTGTGTCATTAAGCAGAGTAAAATGTACAAAGTGCAATGATACTTTGCCTTACCATCTAATAAATATATTATTCATCCTTCAGCGCTTGTAAAGATTTCTATCCCAACGCCCCTTGTTGAAATCTAACCATAGATTGTCAAACCTCTCGACTAGTGACTTGTTTATTACATCTGTTCAAATACTATTCTCCCC
This sequence comes from Macrobrachium rosenbergii, assembly GCF_040412425.1. Taxonomy (NCBI): domain Eukaryota; kingdom Metazoa; phylum Arthropoda; class Malacostraca; order Decapoda; family Palaemonidae; genus Macrobrachium; species Macrobrachium rosenbergii. Next base: position 18,207,828 of record NC_089750.1, read on the forward strand.
GGGATTCCTTCTGCCTATAGGTAACATTTAAACAGGGAAGTTGTCAACTATAATTAGGATTTTACAGTTCAAGAACGTTTTGTAAGGGGGGTCTCATTGTGGAAACCTGCAGGTCAATAGACAGTGGGTGAAATGACTTTGAAGGAAGAAGATAGGCCTAAATAAGCTATTTAAGGCCGTAATTTATATACACACTGAAAACACGGCATTGAGGAAAGTAAAATACTACTTGTACTAATTATTTTACTGTTGATAACTTTTTTGATACTACAACTGATACCTTGCTGTGTTTAAAAAAAATATCATACAAAAACCACATGTTTTTCCAGCATATATTCAGAGTAATAAACTTAAATTTCACCAGAGTCATTATTTTTAATGATTTACATTCCTTTCTATATATCGTTACTTTGTTTGTATGCAGAGAGCAAAGTGTTCTCGGGGACGTAATTTTCTCTCATTTCTGTAAACAATAAAGATACTCATACACGTTTTTATTATTCCATTTCAAGAATAAACACGAAATTTTCAATTAATATGGCCGAGAAAAAGGAAAAAATACAGTGTAAGACATGAGTGGATTATTAAAAAAAAAGTTTAGAGAGACTGGTTAAGAAATGAATACAAACATAATGTAAATTTGAATAAGGAAACCTTCCAATTTAAACAATCAGTAGTTCAAATTTCACAAGCAATCTGTTTCGTAGTGAATAAGAGGGATTAATAAATAATAAATCAGTCTTTATCCTCCGCCTCTTATCGTGAGTCTCAGGGTGGGTGGCCTTGGGAGGTAAAATCAGTCATATAAAAAAGGACGCAAGAGGAATTCTTGTCTGGAGAAAAGTCTTGATTTGGGATGACGTTCTCAGTCACTTAACATTTGCTATTTGTTTGTGAAGCTATCCTGGAGTCCTTTTTTCGCTCACTTTTTGAGATGGTTTATGGCAGGATACTATATATAGGACCCGTTTCATTGGTAACAAATAAGTGGCTATAAGCACCAAGCAGTTCCTTGACCGTAACTGTGTGAACTGTCCATGAATAATTTGAAAGGTTTAAGCAAAGTGAGAAAACTATCTATTCTGTAACAGTCTTAAAAGAACTCAGGTGAACATGAAGGCTAGTTGTGAAAAAAAGAACAAAGTCTGGAAAAATTAAGGCAAAGTGATTTTAGTTAGTTATAGCTGCTAAGTCCTTTCGGTGATGTAAGAACTGTAGTTCTTTTTCCTCTTATCCTTCTTCTCTGGATGGGACCCAAGAAGGATGCTCCAAGACTTTCTACATAAACTTGGCCTCTGTACAAAGCAAACACAGGCCAAGAAGAGCCACTGAATGAGAATTTACGGATAGCAGCCAAGTGTAATCGGCCCTTTTTATATATATATATATATATATATATATATATATATATATATATATATATATATATATATATATATATATATATATATATATATATATATATATATATATATATATATATATATATATATATATATATATATATATATATATATATATATATATATATATATATATATATATATATATATATATATATATATATACATACATGTGTGTGTGTGTGTACATGCAAATTAAATTATCGGAGGCATAATTCACAAACAAATTCCTAAAAATTAGGAAATAAAATTTTTCTAAATTTCACTTGACCCAAAACTGAAAAAAAATCATCCTAGTTTCCAAAATTGGGTCTTGCAAATTTGACAATATAAATAATTTAAAAAACTGTTTTTTTTCGCTAGACCGACCGGAGAGAGTTCAGGCGAATCGAAAAAATACCAGACAGCAGCGCATAAACTGGAGTAACCCCACGAAGTTCCAGCTATTTCGGCGGGAAATTTGCTGTTGGTGACGTCATTAACTCCTCCCACTGCTGCGTAAAAGAAATCACTGCCATATATCACTATCAGTCTGAGCTTAATCGTTATTTTTATTTAAATGTGAATTGTCTCTTTTATAAATCTACTGCCATAATATCGTAAATTATATATATGATATTTTTTAAGTAAATTGCCCATTAAGAAAGGCTCTTAAAAGTGTAAATTATTTGAGATTTTTGTTCATAAGCTTGCCAAAAGATTTTTCGATAAAAAACAGCACCGAGAACAATTAGCAAGTAACTATCGTATTTTTTGTAAGAGATTAAGTTATAAAACAGGATTTTTCTTTTATATGATCTAAAATAAAATACTATTAACTAT
>NC_089750.1:18215052-18222552 GCF_040412425.1 Macrobrachium rosenbergii
TTCTCTTTCTTCCATCTTACTGTCCACCCTCTCCTGTTACACCTATCAAATTTTACTGTCAATTTCCGTTTCAGAGCTGAATGACCTTGGTTGCCCCAGTGCTTGGCATGTATGCCTAAAACCTAGAAATCAGTCAATCAATCTTTCATCGTAAGAAGGCATAAGCTTTGATAGATAGTTACAGATAGTGTGTTCCGTGACGTAAAAACGTTTAGAATTCAAAATCCTCACTTGCACTGTGCAAGACTAGCATGGGACCTGCTTGTGGCTGCAATTGATTGCGGGTTTTACGATAGCTTCTTTTATAGATGATATTTGTGAATATAATAATACACATGAGTTCACACATGTATTTTTAATTTGCGTAGCTGGATATTCAGTTTCCCTGATTTCTGCACATCATATCCATTTCTGACACCTTTTCTAATGAAATGGTAGTATTTTTTCAGCTGATGAACTATCTCTAGTTCCCAGTTGAATTAACTTCTTTTAAATGACGTTTGGGTACACGTGCACTCTTAACTGCAGCAAAGCTCTTGTTGATGAAACGATTACCATCCTAATCCCCGAATTCAGTTCTGAGTCCTTGCAGTACGTGCGCAGATCATCTCACCGTAACGAGAAGATTGGTACTTTCCAGAGTCAATTTCCAGCTTCCAGTAACACAGATTAGCCTCTGAAATATTGTAAATGAACTAACGACGGCATATCCTGACGTACTAATTGTAAGTGAGAAGATATTCATTCGGCATTTGTAACGTTCTTTCACGGTATTAAATGCCATGCATCGTGCCTCCTTAATTGTTATGACAGTAATTGAAACTGAACCGGATAAGATTTAGTTCATGTGTCTCTCATCGTTTCTTTGTGTCCGATGTTTTGAATAATACTTCATCTGAAAGAGGGCAACCTATACCTACTGTAATGCAATATGTATTTTGGGAGATTTCAGTCCGACATTATTTTGTTTACTTTTTCATTTTGAAGGAACTTTCACTTATTCTTTTCTCTATCAAGTTTTTTATTCGAATGTTACGCGTTTTGCTTGTGTAAATATTTGTATTTTATTAATATAAGTTTCCATATATACATATATATATGTATATATATATATATATATATATATATATATATATATGTATATATATATATATATATATATATATATATATATATATATATATATATATATATGTATATGTGTGTGTGTGTGTGTGTGTGTGTGTGTGTGTAAGGGTTTCAAAATCGTTATATGATGTTATGCCCTCCTCGACATCATCACTAAATTGTGTAATTAGGAAAATATAGTTTAGATAAAGTTCTTAAACCAGATATAAAAAAGGACATGTAACCTTACTGTCATATATCTTTAACTTAAACACCTTTATATTTATAAATATATATATATATATATATATATATATATATATATATTTATAATTATATATATATATATATATATATATATATATGTGTGTGTGTGTGTGTGTGAGAGAGAGAGAGAGAGATTACAAGAACTAAAGAAATAAAATTCATGGCATTTTAGTGATCAATTTATAGTCATGAAAACTCTGGGAGTCTCGGGGAAGCACTGCACTGCAATGGACAAAGTTGTGTTTTATTTGCAGCTATTTTTACGTCGATCGCCTCCACGTCGAGTCGAGCTTCCTTTTTCCAGGCCTTTGCTTTATCTAAGTCTGCAAAAACTTGTTACTGATGTCTGGCGGCCAGGCGTTTGTTAATACAGAGAATCTGGCGAGTGGAACTTTACGGAATGCAATAGGTATTACAGTCTCAAATGTATCAGTTTATTCAGTGAAATTTCGTGTGTTTTAAACTGATTGCATAAGTTTCTAAATAGCGGCATTAGACCCCATATAAAAATGGGAACAAGCTGGGAAGAAGAAGAATGCTTTCCACGTTTGTTATCGTTTTTATATCTTGATACTCAGTGAATAACTTCTTTAATTTTCCGCAGTTTTACGAGTTTTGAAAGAGTTGCGGAGGTTTGATGATCAATATTATTTCATTTTTTCATTAATAATCCAATACGAAAGAGATCATAATATGTTATAATTATCCCCAAGCAGAAAAGTAATCTGTTCACTGCTAGTACATGGACAAAGCAGTTAGCTTTGTCCATGTAACTAGCAGTGAACAGATTACTTTTCTGTTTGGGTATAATTATAACATATTATGATCTCTTTCGTATTGGGTTGTTAATGAAAAAATGAAAAAAATCTTTATATGAATACCATTTCATGCACTATCCTATATAATGCGTATTAAAGTGGGACTGAGTGCATGTAAAGAGTGAGCAGTGATAGGCTTATGAAAATTTTGTATAACTCTCAGGAAGTATAAGAGACAGCTAGAGAGAGAGAGAGAAAGAGTTGGATAAATGAAGTGGAAAGAGTTTTGAAACGGTCTCATTGTCCAAGATGTAATCAATTGAGTTAAAGAAAAGTGAGGGACTTGTGTAAAGTGCTAAGGATAATGAAAAAATGGAAGTAGCTTTTCATTCTTTTCTTTTGTATCCACTCCCTTGCAGATGAAATTGGTATATATATATATATATATATATATATATATGTGTGTGTGTGTGTGTGTGTGTGTGTGTGTGTGTGTGTGTGTGTGTGTGTGTAACGCGCGCCATAACTCAGTGGGTTATCACCTCAGCTAAAAAAGGAAAGAAACCAGATCAACACCACAGGGAATTGTAAACGTCTCTCAGGAAGTTGAGACAGCTAGAGAGAGAAAGAGTTGGATAAATGAAGTGGAAAGAGTTTTGAAACGGTCTCATTGTCCAAGATGTAATCAATTGAGTTAAAGAAAGAGGTGAGGTTTGCCTTGGTGTAAAGTCGCTTACCACGAATTCTAAGGATAATGAAAAAATGGAAGTAGCTTTTCATTCTTTTCTTTTGTATCCACTCCCTTGCAGATGAAATTGGCTATAGGTATATATATATATATATATATATATATATATATATATATATATATATATATATATATATATATATATATATATATATATATATATATATATATATATATATATATATATAGGGTTTTTATATATATATGTCTTAAAATATACAATTTATATTGTGAGTTTTTTATATATATATGTGTGTGTGTGTGTGTGTGTGTGTGTGTGTGTATGTGTGTGTGTAACGCGCCATAACTCAGTGGGTTACACTTCAGCTAAAAATGAAAGAAACCAGATCAACACCACCGGAAATAAAACGTCTCTGGGTCGCTTCATTAGGCACCAGGTAATTAGTAGAATCTGTGGGTAAATAAAAAGATGGGCATGATGGCATAGCAACCTCATCCCAAAAGGGCTTGCTGAGAATTGTAAGTTTAGCGCCCTTTGGAAGCACTCGAAATGATTATGACATAACGGTAATATAAATGAATGTTTTTATGTGACCTGTCCTTGTTCTCCGGGGATGTTTTGCTTGGTTTTATCAATATACAATTATAAACATAAAAGACGAGTGAGAAATGAAAGGATGGCCTGAAAAAAGAAAATATAGAGTAATAAAAATACAGTGATATACATAGAATTTCGTCACAAAGATTATCATATAATTTCAAACATGAATTTATTGACGAAAATTATACAGCTTTGATGTAACTGAATGAGCACTTTCCTTTCATAGTGGGATTCAAACACTCGTCCCCAACCCCCAACTACCCCTAGGCTACAAACATCAATTCATTCAGTCAAATGCGGATACCGACATCGCTAGAAATTCTCTGGGCTAAATTTAATGGGCTGGAAACGCTCCCGGTCTTCCTGCTTGCTTGCGAAATGTACAGCTTCCGACTGTTGTTATGAAAGCGATCATGTCTGCAGGATTTGTGAAGGTTGCCCTGATTTACCTCCTTAGAATTTTTTATAAATCATACAGTGTAAAAGATGTGATTTTTCTACTTGAAAAGGAAATCATTTAAAGTCAATAAATAAGGTAGTAGACTAAAGGTTTAGAGATAAAATGATCAATTATTGTTTAATTTCAACAGACAAAAAATATAACTAAGATATATACAAGCCCTTTTGAGGTGAAAATTTTCGTGGTTGTATTGAATGGTGAAATGAGGTCTCATGAGGTAAGCAAATCCTTAGGTGAAAGGAGATGAAGTACTATGGCGATTTTCGTGAAAGCAGCGATTCACACATTAATAACTGAGAAACAGGTTTTCATATTGTGGGATTTGTTTCCATGGAGAAGTGCATTGGATCCAAGAAAACATTGAAGGGTTAAATTACACATCTTTTTTCTTAAAACCTAATTATAAATTAAGACCAAACTATAGAAAGCAACAAAATTAAAAGACAGTTCTTTTATAGCTTTTGCTCCCGAGTCATTTTTCGGTGAGGTGATCATTCAGAGCCACCATATAATGAATCTCTTTCCTTTCTGGCCTAAATGTGTTTTCAAAAGACGACTAAGATGAATTTAGTCTTGCTGAAATGCAAGTGCATTCTGCAAGAGTTACCAATGCCATACCTTTCAGAAGTTTGGAGAAAATGTGTGGACCAATGTATACTATGAAATGTGTAAATAATTTTGTTATTTTGGCAAGTAGCGACATTTTAATGCACAATCGTTCGTTCTAGCAAACAAAAAAAATATCCGTCGAAAAGTAAGAATTTCTAACTTAGAGCGTATTTAGCTTTTTATTTATTATGAGCCCATAAGATTAATCAAAACAAAGATAAGTGAGTAGAATTTCGTTTCATTGCATGTTTATTACACGTTTGAAAAAAAAAACTCTAAAGAGGACATATTGTGACAAATAAGTTCGGTATATCTCAAAAAAATGAGGACGTCCTATCTGAACAAAGCGATTCATCCCTCACGTGCACATGAGAAATAGACTATTTTATCAACGCACATAAAACATCGCTTAGAGCATTATCTCGTATAAGAAATGTCACCAACTATTTCAAAAGTCCTCCCAGCAATCTCAAGGGGAGGGAGAACTCTGACATGTAAAAGAGTGGCTCCCAGATACATTACAGTCACAATAAAACTCGATTTACATCAGCTGTCAACAAGATAAGTGGGCTTTAGCTAAAAAGGACAGGCTTGAAATTCTTCCAGACCTGGACATATAACGTGGACAACGTTAAAAAGAGACTATCTGACTGAATACTTTTCGTGCTAAAATGAATAAAATGAGTGATATAATATATATATATATATATTTTTTTTTGTAATTTGTATTTCGTATTTTGCAGGTGGTTCCAGAATAACAAGACAATTTTCAGGTGGTTCCAGAACAACAAGACAATCATAGCGTTTTCTCGATTCCTGTAAAATAAAGAAAGGATAAATTACCTTCGGAGCAAATTGTATACTATCACCTGCTTCACACATAAATAAATACAAAAGGCTCATCAGCTACAAGTTAACCACACTACGTCACCACAAACTTCTAAGCATTCGTAAGTCATTTAAATACTAATAAGAATCCTTTCTAACACCTCTGCTACTCAGTGCACGCAAAGACTTCTAGTTCCTATCCACTTTCCTTCAAAACCTCGGACTTAATAAGACCTTTTCATAACCCCATCATTTCCATTAGTTAACCCCATTACCAAACTTTATAAAAAAAAAAAATCAATTCACCTTATACCTAAAAAAAAACATTTTTTTACTTAATGATAAAACTACACAACTTTAGGGAGAAAATCAGCTTTTCTCTTTACGGGCTACGGATCTGGTATAGGCTACCTGCTGTTCTAAATACACCATTTTTGAGTGAATAATTATTTTAATTTTTACTTAATTCTTATTAATGTGTCTCTTATACTTAAATATTTCATGGAACTCTAGGTATAGCTGTCTTCATAAATACAGAAACCCAATTAGCATTCATTTTAGGAAATGAAAACGTGGAGATTTCGGTGTCGAATATATCGGATTTTTACCCATTCAGAACCCTAGAAAAAAACTTAAATGTCATTTAAGACTTCAGGAAACAAATAGAAACCTAGCTGTTGGTTTTCAAAGCCAATGTAGCAATATTATTTTGGGCATTTTCACAGAACTCTAACCAAATAAATAGAGAGAAAAGGAAAGTACAGAATTAAAATTTGACATTATTAATTTGAATTTACTTTATCAGCTCTGCAGAAAGGAAATGATTTCAGTAACGTATTGACATTAGAAAAGAATATCTGTGAGGAAATGTAAATTCCCAGGCAAACGTCCATGCCACCAAATTCAAATTTTCTGCATATTTTCACCAGGTTTCTCTGTACAACTCAAGTTTGCTGCATTTGCGTTAGAAATTCATTACTTATTGAAAGAACAGAGAACTTTGGGTTGCTTGTCCTTCTGAAGAGTTCCAGGGTACAGCTTTTCAATTTACTCTGACGAGTGAAGAAGAAGAAGAAGAAGAAGAAGGAACAGCCAGGCAACAAGACTGATGAAATCTGTGGACAAGGTCTCATTTAATCCATCTGAATAACAAGCGGTTCCCTCATTAGCAAGGGATCTTGAATAGTTGAGGTTTAAGCTAGCACTACACTGGCATTGCTTCCTGTTTCTGCTTGTTTGCTCTCGAAACACTATTCAGAGAGAGAGAGTATAATCTCAAAAGTTCATGTGCCTTGCTCATGGACAGTGTTTAAACGTTGCAATAACCAGTTTAGTGAAAACCGAAAGCCAACATAACCTGTTTCCGTTTCATCAGTTCGAACAAAAACGGATTATATTTAGTCTGATTTTCTTGGTTTCAGTTCATATCAGTGGTACAGAACGACCCCAAAACTGCCAAACCAGCAGTGGTGAAGTTCAGGTCAGTGAGCACCATACAACCGAGGCATTGATATGCCAGTACAGTGAATAAAGTACCTTGAATGTATTGCCAGTGAAAGTGATTTTGAAAGGTTTTAATGTTTTTTTTTTTTTTTTTTTTTTAATAATGGATTTCAGTGCAAAATAAAGTGTTTACTACGCTATCAGCTGCCAGCAACCTTTGTGGACTCATTATCACGAAAGATTGTACGGGATTTTGAGGTTAGTGAGTTTTATTTACGACATATTTCACTATTTAATCAGTCCTTATACTTTTGCTGTGACAGTGCTTTTGCTACTGATTTTTCATTTTTACCAGTTTAAGAATTTTCACATGACTTACATTGGCTTTCGTTTATAAGTCTTTTAATATTATCCGGACCGTTCTTTGTATGTGTAATTTTTTTATTGTATTATTTGTCTTAAATGATAAATTTTAATCTTAAAGCTTTTACAGAGACTGAGAATATCATTAAAATGACTTCCGTATTATATGTTTCTCTTTCGTTGTTATCATGAGAAATCTTGTTGTCGCTCATAATGCGTTTTTCTAGTATAAAAACGTAAGAGACGGCAAGAAAGTAGATCAGTATATTCGACCAAGCTGTGAAATATATCACATTTTACATGTTTTCCTATTTAATAAGAACATTTTCCCTAAGTGAGTCATATAGGTTAAGTG